>NC_087398.1:19747500-19767500 GCF_031307605.1 Tribolium castaneum
GTCTTTAGTCGTCATATTAATAACAATAAAATTTATAATAACAATACTTGTAGTACTAAATTTGCTTATATGCAAGCGCTTAATTAAGGTAACAGTTTTTTTGTTTTTTGCTTATATCTCGAAAACAGTTACTCCTATCAATTTTTACTTTTTCACTAAAATTAAGGTGATAAAATTTCCTACAAAATAGTTATTTGCATTTTTCATGTAGAACTAACCATAAGCGAGATATAAGTTTGAAAATAATTAATAATTAAAAAAAAGTGTTTTAACAGAAAATGTCTTGTGATTTATAAAATACACTTAATTTATTGGGTCCAATACTGTATTAGAAGAAAAAGGAGGTGACATAAAAGTCACTGAAGTCTTCAGAGTCGTTTTTAAATGCTGCATTTTTGTCTTCGTCTCAAACATTGAAAACTGAATTACATTTTTGTTCAGTAACAGTTACAGTTTTCTTATTGGTTTTTTGCTTATATCTCGAAAACAGTTACTCCTATCAATTTTTATTTTTCTTTCAAAATTAAAGCTGATAACATTTCCTACAAAATAGTTATTTGCATTTTTCTTGTAAGACCAACCATAAGCGAGTTATAAAGTTGGATATAAATAATATTTAACAAAAACTTGCTTAAAAATAAAATGTTTGAAATACTGAAATTAAACTAAATTAATTGTGTCTAACACTTTAGTAGAGAAAAAAGAAAAAGACATAAAAGTCACCAAAGTCTTCAGAATCGTTTTTAGTCGTCATATTAATAACAATAACATTAATAATAATAATACTAATAGTACTAAATCTGCTTATATGCAAGCGCTTTATTAAGGTAACAGTTTTTTGGTTTCTTGTTTATATCTCGAAAACAGTTACTCCTATCAATTTTTATCTTTCTTCCAAAATTAAAGCTGATAAAATTTCCTACAAAATAGTTATTTGCATTTTTCTTGTAGGACCAACCATAAGCGAGTTATAGAGTTGGATATAAATAATATTTAACAAAAATTTGCTTTAAAATAAAATGTTTGAAAAACTGAAATTAAACTAATTTAATTGTGTCTAACACTTTCGTAGAGGAAAAAGAAGAAGACAAGAAAGACAAAAATTCATAGGAGTAACTGTTTTCGAGATATAAGCAAAAAACCAAAGTAAAAACTGTTACCGTTTCAGAACAAAAATGTAATTCAGTATTCAATGTTTGAGACGAAGACGAAAATGCAGCATTTAAAATCGACTCTGAAGATTTCAGTGACTTATATGTCACCCCCTTTTTTTCTAATAAAGTATTGGACCTAATAAATTAAGTGTATTTTAAATCACAAGACATTTTCTGTTAAAGCACTTCTTTTTTAAATATTAATTATTTTCAATCTTATATCTCGCTTATGGTTAGTCCTACATAAAAAATGCAAATAATTATTTTGTAGGAAATTTTATCAGCTTGAATTTTAGTAAAAAGATAAAAGTTAATAGGAGTAACTGTTTTCGAGATATGAGCAAGAAACCAAAACACTGTTACCTTAATTAAGCGTTTGCATATAAGCAAATTTAGTACTATTAGTATTATTATTATTAATGTTATTGTTATTAATATGACGATTAAAGACAACTTTGAAACCTTTAGTGATTTTTATGTCTTCTTCTTTTTCCTCTACTAAAGTATTAGACACAATTAAATTAGTTTAATTTCAGTTTTTCAAACATTTTATTTTAAAGCAAATTTTTGTTAAATATTATTTATATCCAACTCTATAACTCGCTTATGGTTGGTCCTACAAGAAAAATGCAAATAACTATTTTGTAGGAAATTTTATCAGCTTTAATTTTGACAGAAAGATAAAAATTGATAGGAGTAACTGTTTTCGAGATATAAGCAAAAAACCAATAAGAAAACTGTGACTGTTACTGAACAAAAATGTAATTCAGTTTTCAATGTTTGAGACGAAGACGAAACTGCAGCATTTAAAAACGACTCTGAAGACTTCAGTGACTTTTATGTCACTTCCTTTTTCTTCTAATAAAGTATTGGACCCAATAAATTAAGTGTATTTTAAATCACAAGACATTTTCTGTTAAAGCACTTTTTTTTTAAATATTAATTATTTTCAATCATATATCTCGCTTATGGTTAGTCCTACATGAAAAATGCAAATAACTATTTTGTAGGAAATTTTATCAGCTTGAATTTTAGTAAAAAGATAAAAATTGATAAGAGTAACTGTTTTCGAGATATAAGCAAGAAACCAAAACACTGTTACCTTAATTAAGCGTTTGCATATAAGCAAATTTAGTACTATTAGTATTATTATTATTAATGTTATTGTTATTAATATGACAACTAAAGACAACTCTGAAACCTTTAGTGACTTTTATGTCTTTTCCTTTTTCCTCTACTAAAGTGTTAGACACAATTAAATTAGTTTAATTTCAGTTTTTCAAACATTTTATTTTAAAGCAAATTTTTGTTAAAAAGTATTTATATCCAACTCTATAACTCGCTTATGGTTGGTCCTACAAGAAAAATGCAAATAACTATTTTGTAGGAAATTTTATCAGCTTTAATTTTGAAAAAAAGACAAAAATTTATAGGAGTAACTGTTTTCGAGATATAAGCAAGAAACCAAAAAACTGTTACCTTAATAAAGCGCTTGCATATAAGCAGATTTAGTACTATTAGTAATATTATTATTAATGTTATTGTTATTAATATGACGACTAAAAACGATTCTGAAGACTTTGGTGACTTTTATGTCTTTTTCTTTTTTCTCTACTAAAGTGTTAGACACAATTAATTTAGTTTAATTTCAGTATTTCAAACATTTTATTTTTAAGCAAGTTTTTGTTAAATATTATTTATATCCAACTTTATAACTCGCTTATGGTTGGTCCCACAAGAAAAATGCAAATAACTATTTTGTAGGAAATGTTATCAGCTTTAATTTTGAAAGAAAGATAAAAATTGATAGGAGTAACTGTTTTCGAGATATGAGCAAGAAACCAAAACACTGTTACCTTAATTAAGCGTTTGCATATAAGCAAATTTAGTACTATTAGTATTATTATTATTAATGTTATTGTTATTAATATGACGATTAAAGACAACTTTGAAACCTTTAGTGACTTTTATGTCTTCTTCTTTTTCCTCTACTAAAGTGTTAGACACAATTAAATTAGTTTAATTTCAGTTTCTCAAACATTTTATTTTAAAGCAAATTTTTGTTAAATATTATTTATATCCAACTCTATAACTCGCTTATGGTTGGTCCTACAAGAAAAATGCAAATATTTATTTTGTAGGAAATTTTATCAGCTTTAATTTTGACAGAAAGATAAAAATTGATAGGAGTAACTGTTTTCGAGATATAAGCAAAAAACCAATAAGAAAACTGTGACTGTTACTGAACAAAAATGTAATTCAGTTTTCAATGTTTGAGACGAAGACGAAACTGCAGCATTTAAAAACGACTCTGAAGACTTCAGTGACTTTTATGTCACTTCCTTGTTCTTCTAATAAAGTATTGGACCCAATAAATTAAGTGTATTTTAAATCACAAGACATTTTCTGTTAAAGCACTTATTTTTTAAATATTAATTATTTTCAATCATATATCTCGGTTATGGTTAGTCCTACATGAAAAATGCAAATAACTATTTTATAGGAAATTTTATCAGCTTGAATTTTAGTAAAAAGATAAAAATTGATAGGAGTAACTGTTTTCGAGATATAAGCAAGAAACCAAAACACTGTTAACTTAATTAAGCGTTTGCATATAAGCAAATTTAGTACTATTAGTATTATTATTATTAATGTTATTGTTATTAATATGACAACTAAAGACAACTCTGAAACCTTTAGTGACTTTTATGTCTTTTCCTTTTTCCTCTACTAAAGTGTTAGACACAATTAAATTAGTTTAATTTCAGTTTTTCAAACATTTTATTTTAAAGCAAATTTTTGTTAAAAATTATTTATATCCAACTCTATAACTCGCTTATGGTTGGTCCTACAAGAAAAATGCAAATAACTATTTTGTAGGAAATTTTATCAGCTTTAATTTTGAAAAAAAGACAAAAATTTATAGGAGTAACTGTTTTCGAGATATAAGCAAGAAACCAAAAAACTGTTACCTTAATAAAGCGCTTGCATATAAGCAGATTTAGTACTATTAGTATTATTATTATTAATGTTATTGTTATTAATATGACGACTAAAAACGATTCTGAAGACTTTGGTGACTTTTATGTTTTTTTTTTTTTCTCTACTAAAGTGTTAGACACAATTAATTTAGTTTAATTTCAGTATTTCAAACATTTTATTTTTAAGCAAGTTTTTGTTAAATATTATTTATATCCAACTTTATAACTCGCTTATGGTTGGTCCCGCAAGAAAAATGCAAATAACTATTTTGTAGGAAATGTTATCAGCTTTAATTTTGAAAGAAAGATAAAAATTGATAGGAGTAACTGTTTTCGAGATATGAGCAAGAAACCAAAACACTGTTACCTTAATTAAGCGTTTGCATATAAGCAAATTTAGTACTATTAGTATTATTATTATTAATGTTATTGTTATTAATATGACGATTAAAGACAACTTTGAAACCTTTAGTGACTTTTATGTCTTCTTCTTTTTCCTCTACTAAAGTGTTAGACACAATTAAATTAGTTTAATTTCAGTTTTTCAAACATTTTATTTTAAAGCAAATTTTTGTTAAATATTATTTATATCCAACTCTATAACTCGCTTATGGTTGGTCCTACAAGAAAAATGCAAATATTTATTTTGTAGGAAATTTTATCAGCTTTAATTTTGACAGAAAGATAAAAATTGATAGGAGTAACTGTTTTCGAGATATAAGCAAAAAACCAATAAGAAAACTGTGACTGTTACTGAACAAAAATGTAATTCAGTTTTCAATGTTTGAGACGAAGACGAAACTGCAGCATTTAAAAACGACTCTGAAGACTTCAGTGACTTTTATGTCACTTCCTTTTTCTTCTAATAAAGTATTGGACCCAATAAATTAAGTGTATTTTAAATCACAAGACATTTTCTGTTAAAGCACTTTTTTTTTAAATATTAATTATTTTCAATCATATATCTCGCTTATGGTTAGTCCTACATGAAAAATGCAAATAACTATTTTATAGGAAATTTTATCAGCTTGAATTTTAGTAAAAAGATAAAAATTGATATGAGTAACTGTTTTCGAGATATAAGCAAGAAACCAAAACACTGTTACCTTAATTAAGCGTTTGCATATAAGCAAATTTAGTACTATTAGTATTATTATTATTAATGTTATTGTTATTAATATGACAACTAAAGACAACTCTGAAACCTTTAGTGACTTTTATGTCTTTTCCTTTTTCCTCTACTAAAGTGTTAGACACAATTAAATTAGTTTAATTTCAGTTTTTCAAACATTTTATTTTAAAGCAAATTTTTGTTAAAAATTATTTATATCCAACTCTATAACTCGCTTATGGTTGGTCCTACAAGAAAAATGCAAATAACTATTTTGTAGGAATTTTTATCAGCTTTAATTTTGACAGAAAGATAAAAATTGATAGGAGTAACTGTTTTCGAGATATAAGCAAAAAACCAATAAGAAAACTGTGACTGTTACTGAACAAAAATGTAATTCAGTTTTCAATGTTGGAGACGAAGACGAAACTGCAGCATTTAAAAACGACTCTGAAGACTTCAGTGACTTTTATGTCACTTCCTTTTTCTTCTAATAAAGTATTGGACCCAATAAATTAAGTGTATTTTAAATCACAAGACATTTTCTGTTAAAGAACTTTTTTTTTAAATATTAATTATTTTCAATCATATATCTCGCTTATGGTTAGTCCTACATGAAAAATGCAAATAACTATTTTATAGGAAATTATATCAGCTTGAATTTTAGTAAAAAAATAAAAATTGATAGGAGTAACTGTTTTCGAGATATAAGCAAGAAACCAAAACACTGTTACCTTAATTAAGCGTTTGCATATAAGCAAATTTAGTACTATTAGTATTATTATTATTAATGTTATTGTTATTAATATGACAACTAAAGACAACTCTGAAACCTTTAGTGACTTTAATGTCTTTTCCTTTTTCCTCTACTAAAGTGTTAGACACAATTAAATTAGTTTAATTTCAGTTTTTCAAACATTTTATTTTAAAGCAAATTTTTGTTAAAAATTATTTATATCCAACTCTATAACTCGCTTATGGTTGGTCCTTCAAGAAAAATGCAAATAACTATTTTGTAGGAAATTTTATCAGCTTTAATTTTGAAAAAAAGACAAAAATTCATAGGAGTAACTGTTTTCGAGATATAAGCAAGAAACCAAAAAACTGTTACCTTAATAAAGCGCTTGCATATAAGCAGATTTAGTACTATTAGTATTATTATTATTATTAATGTTATTGTTATTAATATGACGACTAAAAACGATTTTGAAGACTTTGGTGACTTTTATGTCTTTTTCTTTTTTCTCTACTAAAGTGTTAGACACAATTAATTTAGTTTAATTTCAGTATTTCAAACATTTTATTTTTAAGCAAGTTTTTGTTAAATATTATTTATATCCAACTTTATAACTCGCTTATGGTTGGTCCTACAAGAAAAATGCAAATAACTATTTTGTAGGAAATGTTATCAGCTTTAATTTTGAAAGAAAGATAAAAATTGATAGGAGTAACTGTTTTCGAGATATAAGCAAAAAACCAATGTAAAAACTGTTACCGTTTCAGAACAAAAATGTAATTCAGTTTTCAATGTTTGAGACGAAGACGAAAATGCAGCATTTAAAATCGACTCTGAAGACTTCAGTGACTTATATGTCACCCCCTTTTTTTCTAATAAAGTATTGGACCTAATAAATTAAGTGTATTTTAAATCACAAGACATTTTCTGTTAAAGCACTTCTTTTTTAAATATTAATTATTTTCAATCTTATATCTCGCTTATGGTTAGTCCTACATAAAAAATGCAAATAACTATTTTGTAGGAAATTTTATCAGCTTGAATTTTAGCAAAATTATAAAAGTTGATAGGAGTAACTGTTTTCGAGATATGAGCAAGAAACCAAAACACTGTTACCTTAATTAAGCGTTTGCATATTAGCAAATTTAGTACTATTAGTATTATTATTATTAATGTTATTGTTATTAATATGACGATTAAAGACAACTTTGAAACCTTTAGTGACTTTTATGTCTTCTTCTTTTTCCTCTACTAAAGTGTTAGACACAATTAAATTAGTTTAATTTCAGTTTTTCAAACATTTTATTTTAAAGCAAATTTTTGTTAAATATTATTTATATCCAACTCTATAACTCGCTTATGGTTGGTCGTACAAGAAAAATGCAAATAACTATTTTGTAGGAAATTTTATCAGCTTTAATTTTGAAAGAAAGATAAAAATTGATAGGAGTAACTGTTTTCGAGATATAAGCAAAAAACCAATAAGAAAACTGTGACTGTTACTGAACAAAAATGTAATTCGGTTTTCAATGTTTGAGACGAAGACGAAACTGCAGCATTTAAAAACGACTCTGAAGACTTCAGTGACTTTTATGTCACTTCCTTTTTCTTCTAATAAAGTATTGGACCCAATAAATTAAGTGTATTTTAAATCACAAGACATTTTCTGTTAAAGCACTTTTTTTTTAAATATTAATTATTTTCAATCATATATCTCGCTTATGGTTAGTCCTACATAAAAAATGCAAATAACTATTTTGTAGGAAATTTTATCAACTTGAATTTTAGTAAAAAGATAAAAATTGATAGGAGTAACTGTTTTCGAGATATAAGCAAGAAACCAAAACACTGTTACCTTAATTAAGCGTTTGCATATAAGCAAATTTAGAACTATTAGTATTATTATTATTAATGTTATTGTTATTAATATGACAACTAAAGACAACTCTGAAACCTTTAGTGACTTTTATGTCTTTTCGTTTTTTCTCTACTAAAGTGTTAGACACAGTAAAATTAGTTTAATTTCAGATTTTCAAACATTTTATTTTAAAGCAAATTTTTGTTAAATATTATTTATATCCAACTCTATAACTCGCTTATGGTTGGTCCTACAAGAAAAATGCAAATAACTATTTTGTAGGAATTTTTATCAGCTTTAATTTTGACAGAAAGATAAAAATTGATAGGAGTAACTGTTTTCGAGATATAAGCAAAAAACCAATAAGAAAACTGTGACTGTTACTGAACAAAAATGTAATTCAGTTTTCAATGTTGGAGACGAAGACGAAACTGCAGCATTTAAAAACGACTCTGAAGACTTCAGTGACTTTTATGTCACTTCCTTTTTCTTCTAATAAAGTATTGGACCCAATAAATTAAGTGTATTTTAAATCACAAGACATTTTCTGTTAAAGAACTTTTTTTTTAAATATTAATTATTTTCAATCATATATCTCGCTTATGGTTAGTCCTACATGAAAAATGCAAATAACTATTTTATAGGAAATTATATCAGCTTGAATTTTAGTAAAAAAATAAAAATTGATAGGAGTAACTGTTTTCGAGATATAAGCAAGAAACCAAAACACTGTTACCTTAATTAAGCGTTTGCATATAAGCAAATTTAGTACTATTAGTATTATTATTATTAATGTTATTGTTATTAATATGACAACTAAAGACAACTCTGAAACCTTTAGTGACTTTAATGTCTTTTCCTTTTTCCTCTACTAAAGTGTTAGACACAATTAAATTAGTTTAATTTCAGTTTTTCAAACATTTTATTTTAAAGCAAATTTTTGTTAAAAATTATTTATATCCAACTCTATAACTCGCTTATGGTTGGTCCTTCAAGAAAAATGCAAATAACTATTTTGTAGGAAATTTTATCAGCTTTAATTTTGAAAAAAAGACAAAAATTCATAGGAGTAACTGTTTTCGAGATATAAGCAAGAAACCAAAAAACTGTTACCTTCATAAAGCGCTTGCATATAAGCAGATTTAGTACTATTAGTATTATTATTATTATTAATGTTATTGTTATTAATATGACGACTAAAAACGATTTTGAAGACTTTGGTGACTTTTATGTCTTTTTCTTTTTTCTCTACTAAAGTGTTAGACACAATTAATTTAGTTTAATTTCAGTATTTCAAACATTTTATTTTTAAGCAAGTTTTTGTTAAATATTATTTATATCCAACTTTATAACTCGCTTATGGTTGGTCCTACAAGAAAAATGCAAATAACTATTTTGTAGGAAATGTTATCAGCTTTAATTTTGAAAGAAAGATAAAAATTGATAGGAGTAACTGTTTTCGAGATATAAGCAAAAAACCAATGTAAAAACTGTTACCGTTTCAGAACAAAAATGTAATTCAGTTTTCAATGTTTGAGACGAAGACGAAAATGCAGCATTTAAAATCGACTCTGAAGACTTCAGTGACTTATATGTCACCCCCTTTTTTTCTAATAAAGTATTGGACCTAATAAATTAAGTGTATTTTAAATCACAAGACATTTTCTGTTAAAGCACTTCTTTTTTAAATATTAATTATTTTCAATCTTATATCTCGCTTATGGTTAGTCCTACATAAAAAATGCAAATAACTATTTTGTAGGAAATTTTATCAGCTTGAATTTTAGCAAAATTATAAAAGTTGATAGGAGTAACTGTTTTCGAGATATGAGCAAGAAACCAAAACACTGTTACCTTAATTAAGCGTTTGCATATTAGCAAATTTAGTACTATTAGTATTATTATTATTAATGTTATTGTTATTAATATGACGATTAAAGACAACTTTGAAACCTTTAGTGACTTTTATGTCTTCTTCTTTTTCCTCTACTAAAGTGTTAGACACAATTAAATTAGTTTAATTTCAGTTTTTCAAACATTTTATTTTAAAGCAAATTTTTGTTAAATATTATTTATATCCAACTCTATAACTCGCTTATGGTTGGTCGTACAAGAAAAATGCAAATAACTATTTTGTAGGAAATTTTATCAGCTTTAATTTTGAAAGAAAGATAAAAATTGATAGGAGTAACTGTTTTCGAGATATAAGCAAAAAACCAATAAGAAAACTGTGACTGTTACTGAACAAAAATGTAATTCGGTTTTCAATGTTTGAGACGAAGACGAAACTGCAGCATTTAAAAACGACTCTGAAGACTTCAGTGACTTTTATGTCACTTCCTTTTTCTTCTAATAAAGTATTGGACCCAATAAATTAAGTGTATTTTAAATCACAAGACATTTTCTGTTAAAGCACTTTTTTTTTAAATATTAATTATTTTCAATCATATATCTCGCTTATGGTTAGTCCTACATAAAAAATGCAAATAACTATTTTGTAGGAAATTTTATCAACTTGAATTTTAGTAAAAAGATAAAAATTGATAGGAGTAACTGTTTTCGAGATATAAGCAAGAAACCAAAACACTGTTACCTTAATTAAGCGTTTGCATATAAGCAAATTTAGAACTATTAGTATTATTATTATTAATGTTATTGTTATTAATATGACAACTAAAGACAACTCTGAAACCTTTAGTGACTTTTATGTCTTTTCGTTTTTTCTCTACTAAAGTGTTAGACACAGTAAAATTAGTTTAATTTCAGTTTTTCAAACATTTTATTTTAAAGCAAATTTTTGTTAAATATTATTTATATCCAACTCTATAACTCGCTTATGGTTGGTCCTACAAGAAAAATGCAAATAACTATTTTGTAGAATATTTTATCAGCTTTGATTTTGAAAGAAAGACAAAAATTCATAGGAGTAACTGTTTTCGAGATATAAGCAAGAAACCAAAAAACTGTTACCTTAATAAAGCGCTTGCATATAAGCAGATTTAGTACTATTAGTATTATTATTATTAATGTTATTATTATTAATATAACGACTAAAAACGATTCTGAAGACTTTGGTGACTTTTATGTCTTTTTCTTTTTTCTCTACTAAAGTGTTAGACACAATTAATTTAGTTTAATTTCAGTATTTCAAACATTTTATTTTTAAGCAAGTTTTTGTTAAATATTATTTATATCCAACTTTATAACTCGCTTATGGTTGGTCCTACAAGAAAAATGCAAATAACTATTTTGTAGGAAATGTTATCAGCTTTAATTTTGAAAGAAAGATAAAAATTGATAGGAGTAACTGTTTTCGAGATATAAGCAAAAAACCAAAGTAAAAACTGTTACCGTTTCAGAACAAAAATATAATTCAGTTTTCAATGTTTGAGACGAAGACGAAACTGCAGCATTTAAAAACGACTCTGAAGACTTCAGTGACTTTTATGTCACTTCCTTTTTCTTCTAATAAAGTATTGGACCCAATAAATTAAGTGTATTTTAAATCACAAGACATTTTCTGTTAAAGCACTTTTTTTTTAAATATTAATTATTTTCAATCATATATCTCGCTTATGGTTAGTCCTACATGAAAAATGCAAATAACTATTTTATAGGAAATTTTATCAGCTTGAATTTTAGTAAAAAGATAAAAATTGATAGGAGTAACTGTTTTCGAGATATAAGCAAGAAACCAAAACACTGTTACCTTAATTAAGCGTTTGCATATAAGCAAATTTAGTACTATTAGTATTATTATTATTAATGTTATTGTTATTAATATGACAACTAAAGACAACTCTGAAACCTTTAGTGACTTTTATGTCTTCTCCTTTTTCCTCTACTAAAGTGTTAGACACAATTAAATTAGTTTAATTTCAGTTTTTCAAACATTTTATTTTAAAGCAAATTTTTGTTAAAAATTATTTATATCCAACTCTATAACTCGCTTATGGTTGGTCCTACAAGAAAAATGCAAATAACTATTTTGTAGGAAATTTTATCAGCTTTAATTTTGAAAAAAAGACAAAAATTCATAGGAGTAACTGTTTTCGAGATATAAGCAAGAAACCAAAAAACTGTTACCTTAATAAAGCGCTTGCATATAAGCAGATTTAGTACTATTAGTATTATTATTATTAATGTTATTGTTATTAATATGACGACTAAAAACGATTTTGAAGACTTTGGTGACTTTTATGTCTTTTTCTTTTTTCTCTACTAAAGTGTTAGACACAATTAATTTAGTTTAATTTCAGTATTTCAAACATTTTATTTTTAAGCAAGTTTTTGTTAAATATTATTTATATCTAACTTTATAACTCGCTTATGGTTGGTCCTACAAGAAAAATGCAAATAACAATTTTGTAGTATATTTTATCAGCTTTAATTGTGAAAAAAAGACAAAAATTCATAGGAGTAACTGTTTTCGAGATATAAGCAAGAAACCAAAAAACTGTTACCTTAATAAAGCGCTTGCATATAAGCAGATTTAGTACTATTAGTATTATTATTATTAATGTTATTGTTATTAATATGACGACTAAAAACGATTCTGAAGACTTTGGTGACTTTTATGTCTTTTTCTTTTTTCTCTACTAAAGTGTTAGACACAATTAATTTAGTTTAATTTCAGTATTTCAAACATTTTGTTTTTAAGCAAGTTTTTGTTAAATATTATTTATATCCAACTTTATAACTCGCTTATGGTTGGTCCTACAAGAAAAATACAAATAACTATTTTGTAGGAAATGTTATCAGCTTTAATTTTGAAAGAAAGATAAAAATTGATAGGAGTAACTGTTTTCGAGATATAAGCAAAAAACCAAAGTAAAAACTGTTACCGTTTCAGAACAAAAATATAATTCAGTTTTCAATGTTTGAGACGAAGACGAAACTGCAGCATTTAAAAACGACTCTGAAGACTTCAGTGACTTTTATGTCACTTCCTTTTTCTTCTAATAAAGTATTGGACCCAATAAATTAAGTGTATTTTAAATCACAAGACATTTTCTGTTAAAGCACTTTTTTTTTAAATATTAATTATTTTCAATCATATATCTCGCTTATGGTTAGTCCTACATGAAAAATGCAAATAACTATTTTATAGGAAATTTTATCAGCTTGAATTTTAGTAAAAAGATAAAAATTGATAGGAGTAACTGTTTTCGAGATATAAGCAAGAAACCAAAACACTGTTACCTTAATTAAGCGTTTGCATATAAGCAAATTTAGTACTATTAGTATTATTATTATTAATGTTATTGTTATCAATATGACAACTAAAGACAACTCTGAAACCTTTAGTGACTTTTATGTCTTTTCCTTTTTCCTCTACTAAAGTGTTAGACACAATTAAATTAGTTTAATTTCAGTTTTTCAAACATTTTATTTTAAAGCAAATTTTTGTTAAAAATTATTTATATAAAAGAAAAGACATAAAAGTCACTAAAGGTTTCAGAGTTGTCTTTAGTTGTCATATTAATAACAATAACATTAATAATAATAATACTAATAGTACTAAATTTGCTTATATGCAAACGCTTAATTAAGGTAACAGTGTTTTGGTTTCTTGCTTATATCTCGAAAACAGTTACTCCTATCAATTTTTATCTTTTTACTAAAATTCAAGCTGATAAAATTTCCTATAAAATAGTTATTTGCATTTTTCATGTAGGACTAACCATAAGCGAGATATATGATTGAAAATAATTAATATTTAAAAAAAAAGTGCTTTAACAGAAAATGTCTTGTGATTTAAAATACACTTAATTTATTGGGTCCAATACTTTATTAGAAGAAAAAGGAAGTGACATAAAAGTCACTGAAGTCTTCAGAGTCGTTTTTAAATGCTGCAGTTTCGTCTTCGTCTCAAACATTGAAAACTGAATTATATTTTTGTTCTGAAACGGTAACAGTTTTTACTTTGGTTTTTTGCTTATATCTCGAAAACAGTTACTCCTATCAATTTTTATCTTTCTTTCAAAATTAAAGCTGATAACATTTCCTACAAAATAGTTATTTGCATTTTTCTTGTAGGACCAACCATAAGCGAGTTATAAAGTTGGATATAAATAATATTTAACAAAAACTTGCTTAAAAACAAAATGTTTGAAATACTGAAATTAAACCAAATTAATTGTGTCTAACACTTTAGTAGAGAAAAAAGAAAAAGACATAAAAGTCACCAAAGTCTTCAGAATCGTTTTTAGTCGTCATATTAATAACAATAACATTAATAATAATAATACTAATAGTACTAAATCTGCTTATATGCAAGCGCTTTATTAAGGTAACAGTTTTTTGGTTTCTTGCTTATATCTCGAAAACAGTTACTCCTATGAATTTTTGTCTTTTTTTCAAAATTAAAGCTGATAAAATTTCCTACAAAATAGTTATTTGCATTTTTCTTGTAGGACCAACCATAAGCGAGCAAAATAGTTATTTGCATTTTTCTTGTAGGACCAACCATAAGCGAGTTATAGAGTTGGATATAAATAATTTTTAACAAAAATTTGCTTTAAAATAAAATGTTTGAAAAACTGAAATTAAACTAATTTAATTGTGTCTAACACTTTAGTAGAGGAAAAAGGAAAAGACATTAAAGTCACTAAAGGTTTCAGAGTTGTCTTTAGTTGTCATATTAATAACAATAACATTAATAATAATAATACTAATAGTACTAAATTTGCTTATATGCAAACGCTTAATTAAGGTAACAGTGTTTTGGTTTCTTGCTTATATCTCGAAAACAGTTACTCCTATCAATTTTTATCTTTTTACTAAAATTCAAGCTGATAAAATTTCCTATAAAATAGTTATTTGCATTTTTCATGTAGGACTAACCATAAGCGAGATATATGATTGAAAATAATTAATATTTAAAAAAAAAGTTCTTTAACAGAAAATGTCTTGTGATTTAAAATACACTTAATTTATTGGGTCCAATACTTTATTAGAAGAAAAAGGAAGTGACATAAAAGTCACTGAAGTCTTCAGAGTCGTTTTTAAATGCTGCAGTTTCGTCTTCGTCTCCAACATTGAAAACTGAATTACATTTTTGTTCAGTAACAGTCACAGTTTTCTTATTGGTTTTTTGCTTATATCTCGAAAACAGTTACTCCTATCAATTTTTATCTTTCTGTCAAAATTAAAGCTGATAAAAATTCCTACAAAATAGTTATTTGCATTTTTCTTGTAGGACCAACCATAAGCGAGTTATAGAGTTGGATATAAATAATTTTTAACAAAAATTTGCTTTAAAATAAAATGTTTGAAAAACTGAAATTAAACTAATTTAATTGTGTCTAACACTTTAGTAGAGGAAAAAGGAAAAGACATAAAAGTCACTAAAGGTTTCAGAGTTGTCTTTAGTTGTCATATTAATAACAATAACATTAATAATAATAATACTAATAGTACTAAATTTGCTTATATGCAAACGCTTAATTAAGGTAACAGTGTTTTGGTTTCTTGCTTATATCTCGAAAACAGTTACTCCTATCAATTTTTATCTTTTTACTAAAATTCAAGCTGATAAAATTTCCTATAAAATAGTTATTTGCATTTTTCATGTAGGACTAACCATAAGCGAGATATATGATTGAAAATAATTAATATTTAAAAAAAAAGTGCTTTAACAGAAAATGTCTTGTGATTTAAAATACACTTAATTTATTGGGTCCAATACTTTATTAGAAGAAAAAGGAAGTGACATAAAAGTCACTGAAGTCTTCAGAGTCGTTTTTAAATGCTGCAGTTTCGTCTTCGTCTCAAACATTGAAAACTGAATTACATTTTTGTTCAGTAACAGTCACAGTTTTCTTATTGGTTTTTTGCTTATATTTTGAAAACAGTTACTCCTATCAATTTTTATCTTTCTGTCAAAATTAAAGCTGATAAAAATTCCTACAAAATAGTTATTTGCATTTTTCTTGTAGGACCAACCATAAGCGAGTTATAGAGTTGGATATAAATAATTTTTAACAAAAATTTGCTTTAAAATAAAATGTTTGAAAAACTGAAATTAAACTAATTTAATTGTGTCTAACACTTTAGTAGAGGAAAAAGGAAAAGACATAAAAGTCACTAAAGGTTTCAGAGTTGTCTTTAGTTGTCATATTAATAACAATAACATTAATAATAATAATACTAATAGTACTAAATTTGCTTATATGCAAACGCTTAATTAAGGTAACAGTGTTTTGGTTTCTTGCTCATATCTCGAAAACAGTTACTCCTATTAACTTTTATCTTTTTACTAAAATTCAAGCTGATAAAATTTCCTACAAAATAATTATTTGCATTTTTTATGTAGGACTAACCATAAGCGAGATATAAGATTGAAAATAATTAATATTTAAAAAAGAAGTGCTTTAACAGAAAATGTCTTGTGATTTAAAATACACTTAATTTATTAGGTCCAATACTTTATTAGAAAAAAAGGGGGTGACATATAAGTCACTGAAATCTTCAGAGTCGATTTTAAATGCTGCATTTTCGTCTTCGTCTCAAACATTGAATACTGAATTACATTTTTGTTCTGAAACGGTAACAGTTTTTACTTTGGTTTTTTGCTTATATCTCGAAAACAGTTACTCCTATGAATTTTTGTCTTTCTTGTCTTCTTCTTTTTCCTCTACGAAAGTGTTAGACACAATTAAATTAGTTTAATTTCAGTTTTTCAAACATTTTATTTTAAAGCAAATTTTTGTTAAATATTATTTATATCCAACTCTATAACTCGCTTATGGTTGGTCCTACAAGAAAAATGCAAATAACTATTTTGTAGGAAATTTTATCAGCTTTAATTTTGGAAGAAAGATAAAAATTGATAGGAGTAACTGTTTTCGAGATATAAACAAGAAACCAAAAAACTGTTACCTTAATAAAGCGCTTGCATATAAGCAGATTTAGTACTATTAGTATTATTATTATTAATGTTATTGTTATTAATATGACGACTAAAAACGATTCTGAAGACTTTGGTGACTTTTATGTCTTTTTCTTTTTTCTCTACTAAAGTGTTAGACACAATTAATTTAGTTTAATTTCAGTATTTCAAACATTTTATTTTTAAGCAAGTTTTTGTTAAATATTATTTATATCCAACTTTATAACTCGCTTATGGTTGGTCTTACAAGAAAAATGCAAATAACTATTTTGTAGGAAATGTTATCAGCTTTAATTTTGAAAGAAAGATAAAAATTGATAGGAGTAACTGTTTTCGAGATATAAGCAAAAAACCAATAAGAAAACTGTAACTGTTACTGAACAAAAATGTAATTCAGTTTTCAATGTTTGAGACGAAGACAAAAATGCAGCATTTAAAAACGACTCTGAAGACTTCAGTGACTTTTATGTCACCTCCTTTTTCTTCTAATACAGTATTGGACCCAATAAATTAAGTGTATTTTATAAATCACAAGACATTTTCTGTTAAAACACTTTTTTTTAATTATTAATTATTTTCAAACTTATATCTCGCTTATGGTTAGTTCTACATGAAAAATGCAAATAACTATTTTGTAGGAAATTTTATCACCTTAATTTTAGTGAAAAAGTAAAAATTGATAGGAGTAACTGTTTTCGAGATATAAGCAAAAAACAAAAAAACTGTTACCTTAATTAAGCGCTTGCATATAAGCAAATTTAGTACTACAAGTATTGTTATTATAAATTTTATTGTTATTAATATGACGACTAAAGACAACTCTAAGACTTTAGTGACTTTTATGTCTCCTCCTTTTTTCTCTACTAAAGTGTTAGACACACTTAATTTAGTTTAATTTCAGTTTTTCAAACATTTTATTTTAATGCAAATTTTTGTTAAATATTAAAAACTATTAAATGGCTTAGATTGCCTAAAAACACAGATCACACATGATCTTTTGCATAGAAATGAGAAAACGCTCATGTAACACACAAAATAAGCTCCATTTTTCCTTATTAAAAGTATTATTATTATTATTACTTTTGTTACTATTACTATTATTATTATTATTATTATTATTATTATTATTGTTATTATTATTATTATTATTAGTAGTATTATTATTATTATTATTATTAATATTATTATTATTATTATTATTATTATTATTATTATTATTATTATTATTATTATTATTATTATTATTATTATTATTATTATTATTATTATTATTATTATTATTAACTTTTGTATAGTAAATGTTTTTATACCAGTTTTAAAATGAGTTATTAATTTTAGCCAATTTCTTGCCTAAAAACTATCAAATGGCTTAGATTGCCTAAAAACACAGATCACACATGATCTTTTGCATAGAAATGAGAAAAGCTCATATAACACAAAATAAGCTTCATTTTTGCTTAGAAAACTAAGCTTACTTTTATTACTACTATTATTATTATTTTTATTATTATTATTATTATTACTATTATTTTTATTATTATTATTACTATTATTATTATTATTATTATTATTATTATTATTATTATTATTAATATTATTATTATTAAAAACCGATTATAACTTTTGTATAGTAAATGTTTTTATACCAGTTTTAAAATGAGTTATTAATTTTAGACAATTTCTTGCCTAAAAAAACAGATCACAGATGATCTCTTGCATAGAAATGAGAAAACGCTCAAATAACACAAAATAAGCTTCATTTTTCCTTAGAAAAACTAAGCTTTAATTTAGAAAGAAATTCATTATTATAAGTATTATTATTATTATTATTATTATTATTATTATTATTATTACTTTTATTACTATTATTATTATTATTATTATTATTAAAAACCTATTATAACTTTTGTATAGTAAATGTTTTTATTGTATTTTAAATCACAAGGCATTTTCTGTTAAAGCACTTTCTTTTTAAATATTAATTATTATCAAACTTATATCTCGCTTATGGTTAGTCTTACATGAAAAATGCAAATAACTATTTTGTAGGAAATTTTATCAGCTTTAATTTTAGTAAAAAGATAAAAATTGATAGGAGTAACTGTTTTCGAGATATAAGCAAGAAACCAAAAAACTGTTACCTTAATTAAGCGCTTGCATATAAGCAAATTTAGTAATATTAGTATTACTAATATTAATGTTATTGTTATTAATGTGACGATTAAAAACGACTCTTAAGACTTTGGTGACTTTTATGTCTTCTCCTTTTTCCTCTACTAAAGTGTTAGTCTTAATTTAGTTTAATTTCGGTTTTTCAAACATTTTATTTTAAAGCAAATTTTTGTTAAAGATTATTTATATCCAACTCTATAACTCGCTTATGGTTGGTCCTACAAAAAAAATGCAAATAACTATTTTGTAGGAAATTTTATCAGCTTTAATTTTGAAAAAAAGATAAAAATTGATAGGAGTAACTGTTTTCGATATATAAGCAAGAAACCAAAAAACTGTTATCTTAATTAAGCGTTTGCATATAAGCAAATTTAGTACTATTAGTATTATTATTATTAATGTTATTGTTATTAATATGACGACTAAAGACGACTCTGAAACATTTAGTAACTTTTATGTCTTCTCCTTTTTCCTCTACTAAAGTGTTAGACACAATTAATTTAGTTTAATTCGGGTTTTTCAAGCATTTTATTTTAAAGCAAATTTTTGTTAAATATTATTTATATCCAACTCTATAACTCGTTTATGCTTGGTCCTACAAGAAAAACGTAAATAACTATCTTGTTGGAAATTTTATCAGCTTTAATTTTGAAAGAAAGATAAAATTTGATAGGAGTAACTGTTTTCGAGACATAAGCAAAAAACCAAAAAGAAAACTGTAACTGTTACTGAACAAAAATGTAATTCAGTTTTCAATGTTTGAGACGAAGACAAAAATGCAGCATTTAAAAACGACTCTGAAGACTTCAGTGACTTTTATGTCACCTCTTTTTCTTCTAATAAAGTATTGAACCCAATAAATTAAGTGTATTTTAAATCACAAGACATTTTCTGTTAAAACACTTTTTTTTAATTATTAATTATTTTCAAACTTATATCTCGCTTATGGTTAGTTCTACATGAAAAATGCAAATAACTATTTTGTAGGAAATTTTATCACCTTTAATTTTAGTGAAAAAGTAAAAATTGATAGGAGTAACTGTTTTCGAGATATAAGCAAAAAACCAAAAAACTGTTACCTTAATTAAGCGTTTG
>NC_087398.1:19770000-19882500 GCF_031307605.1 Tribolium castaneum
TGTTAAATAAAACACGATTGAATAATGAAAAATGAAATACAATTTTAACCTACAGTTAAATTAGTTAATTAATAAAGGTTAATGTTAATTATTGTAATGTGTCATATTGATTCTTGAAGGAAGAAACAGTAACAGCTGCAACAACGTTATCAGGCAAGCCATTCCATATATCAAATGCACGATTTGTCAAATAATTCTTTCTAACGGTAGTCTTAAATGGTTCTTTTTTCAGCTTATAAGAATGACCTCTAAGTCTGTCATGATATTGAATTTGCAAGAAATTGCGTGTTACTCCAGGAAATAAACCATGAGTAAGTAAGTAAGTAAGTAATAAGTATTTTAGTACAAAACAAAAGATTTGCGTTATAGTCTTAACGAGAGCTGTACAGAGGAAAAACATCTTATTTCGCCTTTTAAAAACGATTCATGCCACAGTTTGGATAAAAACCAATTATTTTCGTTAATTCATTGTTACAAACATGAAACCTTACATCAAAGTAACTGAAAACCCCTTATTCAGGCACAGAAATTGGAATTACGTTTCAGTCTGGACAAAAACTGCTTACTTTAGACGATCCTTTGTTTTGAATACAAAAACTTACATTAAAAAGATTAAAAACGTCTTATTCTGGCTGAAAACTGCAAATTATATATTACTCTAGATAAAAGCAAGATAGAGTAAACTTGTATAAAACTTAATGAAAACTTTAAATTTCGTCTCAAAGAAATAATTTACGTTATAGTTTTGACCAGCACTGTTTATTTCAAACGATTTTATGATTCGAAACTAATGAACACTTATGGGGCAGATGCAAAACCACATATTACCATATAAAGCGTTGTTTTAAAGCAAATTATTACCTTTTGCAACAAGAAATTTCACACGTCAAAGAAACTGAAAACATCGTATCCATGCACAAATATCGAATTACGTATCAGTTTAGGCAAATACAGCTTATTTTAAACTATTCCTTGCTATAAACAAGAAAAATTTTATCAAACATATTGAAAATGTCTTATTCTCGAAAATAAGAGCAAATTATGTATCAGTTTTAACAAAAGCGGATTACTCTGTTTGATTCTATGCTTAGAGTAGAGTAAACTACTATAAAACGTAATGAAAACTCTATATTCAAGCTCAAAAGAACAAATTACGTTATAGTTTTGACAAAAAAAAATTATTTCGGACGACTACATACTTCGAAGTAAGCAAACTTTAATTGAACAAGTGCAAAAGCTAATACTTTGCTTTAAAATAACGATTTATGTGGTAATATGGTATTTTGCATCTGTCCTATAAAAGTTTACTCGTTTCGCTCCATTGAATCATTCGAAATAAATTATTTTGACACAACAACGAAAATAATTTTTTTGTTCAAACTGTAACATGTCGTTTTTATAAAACGAACTAAGACGTTTGGCATCTGTTTAGTGAAAGTTTTCTCGTTTGGGGGCATAAAATCGTTTGAAATTAACAGTTCTGGTCAAAACTATAACGTAAATTATTTCCTTGAGACGATATTTAAAGTTTTCATTAAGTTTTATACAAGTTTGCTCTATTCTAAGCAAAGGAGTAATCGGGATAAACTACTTTTATCCAAAGTAATACATAATTTGCAGTTTTGAGCCAGAATAAGACGTTTTTAATCTTTTTAATGTAAGTTTTCGTGTTCAAAAGAAAGAATCGTCTAACATAAGCAATTTGTGTCTAGACTGAAACGTAATTTGATTTTCTGTGACATAAATCGTTTTTTAAAAGCGAAATTAGACGTTTTGCCTCTGTACAGTGAAAGTAAACTGGTTTCAAAGCATAGAATCGTTTGAAATTAACAGTTCTCGTCAAGACTATAACGCAAATCTTTAAAGTGATACAAAGAAATAATTTACGTTATAGTTTTGACCAGAACTCTTAATTTCAAACGATTTTATGCCCCCAAACGAGAAAACTTTCACTAAACAGAAGCCAAACGTCTTAGTTCGTTTTATAAAAGCGACTTATGTTACAGTTTAAACAAAAACAAATTGTTTTCGTTGTTGTTGTGTCAAAATAATTTATTTCGAATGATTCAATGAAGCGAAACGAGTAAACTTTTATAGGACAGATGCAAAATACCATTTTACCACATAAATTGTTATTTTAAAGCAAAGTATTAGCTTTTGCACTTGTTCAATTAAAGTTTGCTTACTTCGAAGTATGTAATCGTCCGAAATATTTTTTTTAGTCCAAACTATAACGTAATTTGTTCTTTTGAGCTTGAATATAGAGTTTTCATTACGTTTTATAGTAGTTTACTCTACTCTAAGCATAGAATCAAACAGAGTAATCCGCTTTTGTTAAAACTGATACATAATTTGCTCTTATTTTCGAGAATAAGACGTTTTCAATATGCTTGATAAAATTTTTCTTGTTTATAGCAAGGAATCGTTTAAAATAAGCTGTATTTGCCTAAACTGATACGTAATTCGATATTTATGTATGGATACGAAGTTTTCAGTTTCTTTGACGTGAAATTTCTTGTTGCAAAAGGTAATAATTTGCTTTAAAACAACGCTTTATATGGTAATATGTGGTTTTGTTACTGCCCCATAAAAGTTCATTAGTTTCGAATCATAAAATCGTTTGAAATAAACAGTGCTAGTCAAAACTATAACGTAAATTATTTCTTTGAGACGAAATTTAAAGTTTTCATTAAGTTTTATACAAGTTTACTCTATTCTAAGTAAAGGAGTAATCAGGATAAATTGCTTTTATCTAGAGTAATATATAATTTGCAGTTTTCAGCCAGAATAAGACGTTTTTAATCTTTTTAATGTAAGTTTTTGTATTCAAAACAAAGGATCGTCTAAAGTAAGCAGTTTTTGCCCAGACTGAAACGTAATTCGAATTTCTGTGCCTGAATAAGGGGTTTTCAGTTACTTTGATGTAAGGTTTATGTTTGTAACAATGAATTAACGAAAATAATTGGTTTTTATCCAAACTGTAGCATGAATCGTTTTTAAAAGGCGAAATAAGATGTTTTTCCTCTGTACAGTGAAAGTTTACTCGTTTCAAAGCATAGAACCGTTTCAAATTAACAGCTCTCGTTAAGACTATAACGCAAATCTTTTGTTTTGTGCTAAAATAAGACGTTTTTAGTCAGTTTGATATAAGTTTTCTTGTTCAAAGCAAAATATTGTCGAAAATCAACGGTTTTTGTCTAAACTCATACAAAATTCGGTGGTTTGTGTCCGAATACAAAGTTTTCAGATTCTTTAATGTTAGGTTTGCTGCTTCTAACAAAGAATCAACGAAAATATTTTGTTTTAATACAAACTGCAATATAAAATGTCTTTACAGGACAAAACATGATGTTTGGCATCTGTTTAATAAAAATTTACTCGTTTGGAAGCATGAATCATTCCAAATAAGCTATTCTCGTCGAAACTATAATGTAATTAGTATTTTGTGCTAGAATACAGCGTTTTTGTTAGATTTATTAACAATTTTGTCTATTTTAAGCAATGAAACGAATAGGATTAGCTGCCTTTATCCAAAGTGATACATAAATTGCTCTTTTATGCCAGATTAATACGTTTTTAGTCTGTTCGATGTAAGTTTTTTTGTTCAAAGCAAAAGATCGTCTAAAATAAGCCGTTTTTGTTTGAACTGATGAACAATTTAGACTGAGAGTCAACAAAAATAATTTGTTTTAATCCAAACTGATACTTTTTGACCCTATAAGAGTCCTATAAGAGTCCGAAATACGCCGTTCTCGTCAAGTCTATAACGTAATTCGTTTTTTTGTGTCAGAATACGACGTTTTCTGTCTGTTTAATATAAGTTTTTAATAATAATAATAATAATAACAATAATAATAATAATAATAATAATAATAATAATAATAATAATAATAATAATAATAATAATAATAATAATAATAATAATAATAATAATAATAATAATAATAATAATAATAATAATAATAATAATAATAATAATAATAGTAATAAAAGTAAGCTTAGTTTTCTAAGCAAAAATGAAGCTTATTTTGTGTGTTATATGAGCGTTTTCTCATTTCAATGGAAGAAATCATCTGTGATCTGTATTTTTAGGCAAGAAATTGTCTAAAATTAATAACTCATTTTAAAACTGGTATAAAAACATTTACTATACAAAAGTTAATAATAATAATAATAATAATAATAGTAATAATAATAATAATAATAATAATAATAATAAAAATAATAATAATAGTAATAAAAGTAAGCTTAGTTTTCTAAGCAAAAATAAAGCTTATTTTGTGTGTTATATGAGCGTTTTCTCATTTCTATGCAAGAGATCATCTGTGATCTGTGTTTTTAGGCAAGAAATTGAATAAAATTAATAATTAATAACTCATTTTAAAACTGGTATAAAAACATTTACTATACAAAAGTTAATAATAATAATAATAATAATAATAATAATAATAATAATAATAATAATAGTAATAATAACAATAATAATAGTATAATAATAATAATAATAATAATAATAATAATAATAATAATGATAGTAATACTTATAATAATGAATTTCTTTGTAAATTAAAGCTTAGTTTTTCTAAGCAAAAATGATGCTTATTTTGTGTTATCTGAGCGTTTTCTCATTTCTATGCAAGAGATCATCTGTGATCTGTTTTTTTAGGCAAGAAATTGTCTAAAATTAATAACTCATTTTAAAACTGGTATAAAAACATTTACTATACTAAAGTTATAATCGGTTTTTAATAATAATAATATTAATAATAATAATAATAATAATAATAATAATAATAGTAATAATAATAATAATAAAAATAATAGTAATAATAATAATAATAATAAAAATAATAATAATAGTAGTAATAAAAGTAAGCTTAGTTTTCTAAGCAAAAATGAAGCTTATTTTGTGTTATATGAGCTTTTCTCATTTCTATGCAAAAGATCATGTGTGATCTGTGTTTTTAGGCAATCTAAGCCATTTGATAGTTTTTGGGCAAGAAATTGGCTAAAATTAATAACTCATTTTAAAACTGGTATAAAAACATTTACTATACAAAAGTTAATAATAATAATAATAATAATAATAATAATAATAATAATAATAATAATAATAATAATAATAATAATAATATTAATAATAATAATAATAATAATACTACTAATAATAATAATAATAATAATAATAATAAGAATAATAATAGTAATAGTAACAAAAGTAATAATAATAATAATACTTTTAATAAGGAAAAATGGAGCTTATTTTGTGTGGTACATGAGCGTTTTCTCATTTCTATGCAAAAGATCATGTGTGATCTGTGTTTTTAGGCAATCTAAGCCATTTAATAGTTTTTAATATTTAACAAAAATTTGCATTAAAATAAAATGTTTGAAAAACTGAAATTAAACTAAATTAAGTGTGTCTAACACTTTAGTAGAGAAAAAAGGAGGAGACATAAAAGTCACTAAAGTCTTAGAGTTGTCTTTAGTCGTCATATTAATAACAATAACATTAATAATAATAATACTAATAGTACTAAATTTGCTTATATGCAAACGCTTAATTAAGGTAACAGTTTTTTGGTTTTTTGCTTATATCTCGAAAACAGTTACTCCTATCAATTTTTACTTTTTCACTAAAATTAAAGGTGATAAAATTTCCTACAAAATAGTTATTTGCATTTTTCATGTAGAACTAACCATAAGCGAGATATAAGTTTGAAAATAATTAATAATTAAAAAAAAGTGTTTTAACAGAAAATGTCTTGTGATTTAAAATACACTTAATTTATTGGGTTCAATACTTTATTAGAAGAAAAAGGAGGTGACATAAAAGTCACTGAAGTCTTCAGAGTCGTTTTTAAATGCTGCATTTTTGTCTTCGTCTCAAACATTGAAAACTGAATTACATTTTTGTTCAGTAACAGTTACAGTTTTCTTTTTGGTTTTTTGCTTATGTCTCGAAAACAGTTACTCCTATCAAATTTTATCTTTCTTTCAAAATTAAAGCTGATAAAATTTCCAACAAGATAGTTATTTACGTTTTTCTTGTAGGACCAAGCATAAACGAGTTATAGAGTTGGATATAAATAATATTTAACAAAAATTTGCTTTAAAATAAAATGCTTGAAAAACCCGAATTAAACTAAATTAATTGTGTCTAACACTTTAGTAGAGGAAAAAGGAGAAGACATAAAAGTTACTAAATGTTTCAGAGTCGTCTTTAGTCGTCATATTAATAACAATAACATTAATAATAATAATACTAATAGTACTAAATTTGCTTATATGCAAACGCTTAATTAAGATAACAGTTTTTTGGTTTCTTGCTTATATATCGAAAACAGTTACTCCTATCAATTTTTATCTTTTTTTCAAAATTAAAGCTGATAAAATTTCCTACAAAATAGTTATTTGCATTTTTTTGTAGGACCAACCATAAGCGAGTTATAGAGTTGGATATAAATAATCTTTAACAAAAATTTGCTTTAAAATAAAATGTTTGAAAAACCGAAATTAAACTAAATTAAGACTAACACTTTAGTAGAGGAAAAAGGAGAAGACATAAAAGTCACCAAAGTCTTAAGAGTCGTTTTTAATCGTCACATTAATAACAATAACATTAATATTAGTAATACTAATATTACTAAATTTGCTTATATGCAAGCGCTTAATTAAGGTAACAGTTTTTTGGTTTCTTGCTTATATCTCGAAAACAGTTACTCCTATCAATTTTTATCTTTTTACTAAAATTAAAGCTGATAAAATTTCCTACAAAATAGTTATTTGCATTTTTCATGTAGGACTAACCATAAGCGAGATATAAGTTTGATAATAATTAATATTTAAAAAGAAAGTGCTTTAACAGAAAATGCCTTGTGATTTAAAATACAATAAAAACATTTACTATACAAAAGTTATAATAGGTTTTTAATAATAATAATAATAATAATAATAGTAATAATAGTAATAAAAGTAATAATAATAATAATAATAATAATAATAATAATAATACTTATAATAATGAATTTCTTTCTAAATTAAAGCTTAGTTTTTCTAAGGAAAAATGAAGCTTATTTTGTGTTATCTGAGCGTTTTCTCATTTCTATGCAAGAGATCATCTGTGATCTGTTTTTTTAGGCAAGAAATTGTCTAAAATTAATAACTCATTTTAAAACTGGTATAAAAACATTTACTATACAAAAGTTATAATCGGTTTTTAATAATAATAATATTAATAATAATAATAATAATAATAATAATAATAATAATAATAATAATAGTAATAATAATAATAAAAATAATAGTAATAATAATAATAATAATAAAAATAATAATAATAGTAGTAATAAAAGTAAGCTTAGTTTTCTAAGCAAAAATGAAGCTTATTTTGTGTTATATGAGCTTTTCTCATTTCTATGCAAAAGATCATGTGTGATCTGTGTTTTTAGGCAATCTAAGCCATTTGATAGTTTTTAGGCAAGAAATTAGCTAAAATTAATAACTCATTTTAAAACTGGTATAAAAACATTTACTATACAAGAGTTAATAATAATAATAATAATAATAATAATAATAATAATAATAATAATAATAATAATAATACTAATAATAATAATAATAATAATAACAATAATAATAATAATAATAATAATAATAATAATAATAGTAATAGTAACAAAAGTAATAATAATAATAATACTTTTAATAAGGAAAAATGGAGCTTATTTTGTGTGTTACATGAGCGTTTTCTCATTTCTATGCTAAAGATCATGTGTGATCTGTGTTTTTAGGCAATCTAAGCCATTTAATAGTTTTTAATATTTAACAAAAATTTGCATTAAAATAAAATGTTTGAAAAACTGAAATTAAACTAAATTAAGTGTGTCTAACACTTTAGTAGAGAAAAAAGGAGGAGACATAAAAGTCACTAAAGTCTTAGAGTTGTCTTTAGTCGTCATATTAATAACAATAAAATTTATAATAACAATACTTGTAGTACTAAATTTGCTTATATGCAAGCGCTTAATTAAGGTAACAGTTTTTTTGTTTTTTGCTTATATCTCGAAAACAGTTACTCCTATCAATTTTTACTTTTTCACTAAAATTAAGGTGATAAAATTTCCTACAAAATAGTTATTTGCATTTTTCATGTAGAACTAACCATAAGCGAGATATAAGTTTGAAAATAATTAATAATTAAAAAAAAGTGTTTTAACAGAAAATGTCTTGTGATTTATAAAATACACTTAATTTATTGGGTCCAATACTGTATTAGAAGAAAAAGGAGGTGACATAAAAGTCACTGAAGTCTTCAGAGTCGTTTTTAAATGCTGCATTTTTGTCTTCGTCTCAAACATTGAAAACTGAATTACATTTTTGTTCAGTAACAGTTACAGTTTTCTTATTGGTTTTTTGCTTATATCTCGAAAACAGTTACTCCTATCAATTTTTATCTTTCTTTCAAAATTAAAGCTGATAACATTTCCTACAAAATAGTTATTTGCATTTTTCTTGTAAGACCAACCATAAGCGAGTTATAAAGTTGGATATAAATAATATTTAACAAAAACTTGCTTAAAAATAAAATGTTTGAAATACTGAAATTAAACTAAATTAATTGTGTCTAACACTTTAGTAGAGAAAAAAGAAAAAGACATAAAAGTCGCCAAAGTCTTCAGAATCGTTTTTAGTCGTCATATTAATAACAATAACATTAATAATAATAATACTAATAGTACTAAATCTGCTTATATGCAAGCGCTTTATTAAGGTAACAGTTTTTTGGTTTCTTGTTTATATCTCGAAAACAGTTACTCCTATCAATTTTTATCTTTCTTCCAAAATTAAAGCTGATAAAATTTCCTACAAAATAGTTATTTGTATTTTTCTTGTAGGACCAACCATAAGCGAGTTATAGAGTTGGATATAAATAATATTTAACAAAAATTTGCTTTAAAATAAAATGTTTGAAAAACTGAAATTAAACTAATTTAATTGTGTCTAACACTTTCGTAGAGGAAAAAGAAGAAGACAAGAAAGACAAAAATTTATAGGAGTAACTGTTTTCGAGATATAAGCAAAAAACCAAAGTAAAAACTGTTACCGTTTCAGAACAAAAATGTAATTCAGTATTCAATGTTTGAGACGAAGACGAAAATGCAGCATTTAAAATCGACTCTGAAGACTTCAGTGACTTATATGTCACCCCCTTTTTTTCTAATAAAGTATTGGACCTAATAAATTAAGTGTATTTTAAATCACAAGACATTTTCTGTTAAAGCACTTCTTTTTTAAATATTAATTATTTTCAATCTTATATCTCGCTTATGGTTAGTCCTACATAAAAAATGCAAATAATTATTTTGTAGGAAATTTTATCAGTTTGAATTTTAGTAAAAAGATAAAAGTTAATAGGAGTAACTGTTTTCGAGATATGAGCAAGAAACCAAAACACTGTTACCTTAATTAAGCGTTTGCATATAAGCAAATTTAGTACTATTAGTATTATTATTATTAATGTTATTGTTATTAATATGACGATTAAAGACAACTTAGAAACCTTTAGTGACTTTTATGTCTTCTTCTTTTTCCTCTACTAAAGTATTAGACACAATTAAATTAGTTTAATTTCAGTTTTTCAAACATTTTATTTTAAAGCAAATTTTTGTTAAATATTATTTATATCCAACTCTATAACTCGCTTATGGTTGGTCCTACAAGAAAAATGCAAATAACTATTTTGTAGGAAATTTTATCAGCTTTAATTTTGACAGAAAGATAAAAATTGATAGGAGTAACTGTTTTCGAGATATAAGCAAAAAACCAATAAGAAAACTGTGACTGTTACTGAACAAAAATGTAATTCAGTTTTCAATGTTTGAGACGAAGACGAAACTGCAGCATTTAAAAACGACTCTGAAGACTTCAGTGACTTTTATGTCACTTCCTTTTTCTTCTAATAAAGTATTGGACCCAATAAATTAAGTGTATTTTAAATCACAAGACATTTTCTGTTAAAGCACTTTTTTTTTAAATATTAATTATTTTCAATCATATATCTCGCTTATGGTTAGTCCTACATGAAAAATGCAAATAACTATTTTGTAGGAAATTTTATCAGCTTGAATTTTAGTAAAAAGATAAAAATTGATAGGAGTAACTGTTTTCGAGATATAAGCAAGAAACCAAAACACTGTTACCTTAATTAAGCGTTTGCATATAAGCAAATTTAGTACTATTAGTATTATTATTATTAATGTTATTGTTATTAATATGACAACTAAAGACAACTCTGAAACCTTTAGTGACTTTTATGTCTTTTCCTTTTTCCTCTACTAAAGTGTTAGACACAATTAAATTAGTTTAATTTCAGTTTTTCAAACATTTTATTTTAAAGCAAATTTTTGTTAAAAAGTATTTATATCCAACTCTATAACTCGCTTATGGTTGGTCCTACAAGAAAAATGCAAATAACTATTTTGTAGGAAATTTTATCAGCTTTAATTTTAAAAAAAAGACAAAAATTTATAGGAGTAACTGTTTTCGAGATATAAGCAAGAAACCAAAAAACTGTTACCTTAATAAAGCGCTTGCATATAAGCAGATTTAGTACTATTAGTAATATTATTATTAATGTTATTGTTATTAATATGACGACTAAAAACGATTCTGAAGACTTTGGTGACTTTTATGTCTTTTTCTTTTTTCTCTACTAAAGTGTTAGACACAATTAATTTAGTTTAATTTCAGTATTTTAAACATTTTATTTTTAAGCAAGTTTTTGTTAAATATTATTTATATCCAACTTTATAACTCGCTTATGGTTGGTCCCACAAGAAAAATGCAAATAACTATTTTGTAGGAAATGTTATCAGCTTTAATTTTGAAAGAAAGATAAAAATTGATAGGAGTAACTGTTTTCGAGATATGAGCAAGAAACCAAAACACTGTTACCTTAATTAAGCGTTTGCATATAAGCAAATTTAGTACTATTAGTATTATTATTATTAATGTTATTGTTATTAATATGACGATTAAAGACAACTTTGAAACCTTTAGTGACTTTTATGTCTTCTTCTTTTTCCTCTACTAAAGTGTTAGACACAATTAAATTAGTTTAATTTCAGTTTTTCAAACATTTTATTTTAAAGCAAATTTTTGTTAAATATTATTTATATCCAACTCTATAACTCGCTTATGGTTGGTCCTACAAGAAAAATGCAAATATTTATTTTGTAGGAAATTTTATCAGCTTTAATTTTGACAGAAAGATAAAAATTGATAGGAGTAACTGTTTTCGAGATATAAGCAAAAAACCAATAAGAAAACTGTGACTGTTACTGAACAAAAATGTAATTCAGTTTTCAATGTTTGAGACGAAGACGAAACTGCAGCATTTAAAAACGACTCTGAAGACTTCAGTGACTTTTATGTCACTTCCTTGTTCTTCTAATAAAGTATTGGACCCAATAAATTAAGTGTATTTTAAATCACAAGACATTTTCTGTTAAAGCACTTATTTTTTAAATATTAATTATTTTCAATCATATATCTCGGTTATGGTTAGTCCTACATGAAAAATGCAAATAACTATTTTATAGGAAATTTTATCAGCTTGAATTTTAGTAAAAAGATAAAAATTGATAGGAGTAACTGTTTTCGAGATATAAGCAAGAAACCAAAACACTGTTAACTTAATTAAGCGTTTGCATATAAGCAAATTTAGTACTATTAGTATTATTATTATTAATGTTATTGTTATTAATATGACAACTAAAGACAACTCTGAAACCTTTAGTGACTTTTATGTCTTTTCCTTTTTCCTCTACTAAAGTGTTAGACACAATTAAATTAGTTTAATTTCAGTTTTTCAAACATTTTATTTTAAAGCAAATTTTTGTTAAAAATTATTTATATCCAACTCTATAACTCGCTTATGGTTGGTCCTACAAGAAAAATGCAATTAACTATTTTGTAGGAAATTTTATCAGCTTTAATTTTGAAAAAAAGACAAAAATTTATAGGAGTAACTGTTTTCGAGATATAAGCAAGAAACCAAAAAACTGTTACCTTAATAAAGCGCTTGCATATAAGCAGATTTAGTACTATTAGTATTATTATTATTAATGTTATTGTTATTAATATGACGACTAAAAACGATTCTGAAGACTTTGGTGACTTTTATGTCTTTTTTTTTTCTCTACTAAAGTGTTAGACACAATTAATTTAGTTTAATTTCAGTATTTCAAACATTTTATTTTTAAGCAAGTTTTTGTTAAATATTATTTATATCCAACTTTATAACTCGCTTATGGTTGGTCCCGCAAGAAAAATGCAAATAACTATTTTGTAGGAAATGTTATCAGCTTTAATTTTGAAAGAAAGATAAAAATTGATAGGAGTAACTGTTTTCGAGATATGAGCAAGAAACCAAAACACTGTTACCTTAATTAAGCGTTTGCATATAAGCAAATTTAGTACTATTAGTATTATTATTATTAATGTTATTGTTATTAATATGACGATTAAAGACAACTTTGAAACCTTTAGTGACTTTTATGTCTTCTTCTTTTTCCTCTACTAAAGTGTTAGACACAATTAAATTAGTTTAATTTCAGTTTTTCAAACATTTTATTTTAAAGCAAATTTTTGTTAAATATTATTTATATCCAACTCTATAACTCGCTTATGGTTGGTCCTACAAGAAAAATGCAAATATTTATTTTGTAGGAAATTTTATCAGCTTTAATTTTGACAGAAAGATAAAAATTGATAGGAGTAACTGTTTTCGAGATATAAGCAAAAAACCAATAAGAAAACTGTGACTGTTACTGAACAAAAATGTAATTCAGTTTTCAATGTTTGAGACGAAGACGAAACTGCAGCATTTAAAAACGACTCTGAAGACTTCAGTGACTTTTATGTCACTTCCTTTTTCTTCTAATAAAGTATTGGACCCAATAAATTAAGTGTATTTTAAATCACAAGACATTTTCTGTTAAAGCACTTTTTTTTTAAATATTAATTATTTTCAATCATATATCTCGCTTATGGTTAGTCCTACATGAAAAATGCAAATAACTATTTTATAGGAAATTTTATCAGCTTGAATTTTAGTAAAAAGATAAAAATTGATAGGAGTAACTGTTTTCGAGATATAAGCAAGAAACCAAAACACTGTTACCTTAATTAAGCGTTTGCATATAAGCAAATTTAGTACTATTAGTCATATTATTATTAATGTTATTGTTATTAATATGACAACTAAAGACAACTCTGAAACCTTTAGTGACTTTTATGTCTTTTCCTTTTTCCTCTACTAAAGTGTTAGACACAATTAAATTAGTTTAATTTCAGTTTTTCAAACATTTTATTTTAAAGCAAATTTTTGTTAAAAATTATTTATATCCAACTCTATAACTCGCTTATGGTTGGTCCTACAAGAAAAATGCAAATAACTATTTTGTAGGAATTTTTATCAGCTTTAATTTTGACAGAAAGATAAAAATTGATAGGAGTAACTGTTTTCGAGATATAAGCAAAAAACCAATAAGAAAACTGTGACTGTTACTGAACAAAAATGTAATTCAGTTTTCAATGTTGGAGACGAAGACGAAACTGCAGCATTTAAAAACGACTCTGAAGACTTCAGTGACTTTTATGTCACTTCCTTTTTCTTCTAATAAAGTATTGGACCCAATAAATTAAGTGTATTTTAAATCACAAGACATTTTCTGTTAAAGAACTTTTTTTTTAAATATTAATTATTTTCAATCATATATCTCGCTTATGGTTAGTCCTACATGAAAAATGCAAATAACTATTTTATAGGAAATTTTATCAGCTTGAATTTTAGTAAAAAGATAAAAATTGATAGGAGTAACTGTTTTCGAGATATAAGCAAGAAACCAAAACACTGTTACCTTAATTAAGCGTTTGCATATAAGCAAATTTAGTACTATTAGTATTATTATTATTAATGTTATTGTTATTAATATGACAACTAAAGACAACTCTGAAACCTTTAGTGACTTTAATGTCTTTTCCTTTTTCCTCTACTAAAGTGTTAGACACAATTAAATTAGTTTAATTTCAGTTTTTCAAACATTTTATTTTAAAGCAAATTTTTGTTAAAAATTATTTATATCCAACTCTATAACTCGCTTATGGTTGCTCCTACAAGAAAAATGCAAATAACTATTTTGTAGGAAATTTTATCAGCTTTAATTTTGAAAAAAAGACAAAAATTCATAGGAGTAACTGTTTTCGAGATATAAGCAAGAAACCAAAAAACTGTTACCTTAATAAAGCGCTTGCATATAAGCAGATTTAGTACTATTAGTATTATTATTATTATTAATGTTATTGTTATTAATATGACGACTAAAAACGATTTTGAAGACTTTGGTGACTTTTATGTCTTTTTCTTTTTTCTCTACTAAAGTGTTAGACACAATTAATTTAGTTTAATTTCAGTATTTCAAACATTTTATTTTTAAGCAAGCTTTTGTTAAATATTATTTATATCCAACTTTATAACTCGCTTATGGTTGGTCCTACAAGAAAAATGCAAATAACTATTTTGTAGGAAATGTTATCAGCTTTAATTTTGAAAGAAAGATAAAAATTGATAGGAGTAACTGTTTTCGAGATATAAGCAAAAAACCAATGTAAAAACTGTTACCGTTTCAGAACAAAAATGTAATTCAGTTTTCAATGTTTGAGACGAAGACGAAAATGCAGCATTTAAAATCGACTCTGAAGACTTCAGTGACTTATATGTCACCCCCTTTTTTTCTAATAAAGTATTGGACCTAATAAATTAAGTGTATTTTAAATCACAAGACATTTTCTGTTAAAGCACTTCTTTTTTAAATATTAATTATTTTCAATCTTATATCTCGCTTATGGTTAGTCCTACATAAAAAATGCAAATAACTATTTTGTAGGAAATTTTATCAGCTTGAATTTTAGCAAAATTATAAAAGTTGATAGGAGTAACTGTTTTCGAGATATGAGCAAGAAACCAAAACACTGTTACCTTAATTAAGCGTTTGCATATTAGCAAATTTAGTACTATTAGTATTATTATTATTAATGTTATTGTTATTAATATGACGATTAAAGACAACTTTGAAACCTTTAGTGACTTTTATGTCTTCTTCTTTTTCCTCTACTAAAGTGTTAGACACAATTAAATTAGTTTAATTTCAGTTTTTCAAACATTTTATTTTAAAGCAAATTTTTGTTAAATATTATTTATATCCAACTCTATAACTCGCTTATGGTTGGTCGTACAAGAAAAATGCAAATAACTATTTTGTAGGAAATTTTATCAGCTTTAATTTTGAAAGAAAGATAAAAATTGATAGGAGTAACTGTTTTCGAGATATAAGCAAAAAACCAATAAGAAAACTGTGACTGTTACTGAACAAAAATGTAATTCGGTTTTCAATGTTTGAGACGAAGACGAAACTGCAGCATTTAAAAACGACTCTGAAGACTTCAGTGACTTTTATGTCACTTCCTTTTTCTTCTAATAAAGTATTGGACCCAATAAATTAAGTGTATTTTAAATCACAAGACATTTTCTGTTAAAGCACTTTTTTTTTAAATATTAATTATTTTCAATCATATATCTCGCTTATGGTTAGTCCTACATGAAAAATGCAAATAACTATTTTGTAGGAAATTTTATCAGCTTGAATTTTAGTAAAAAGATAAAAATTGATAGGAGTAACTGTTTTCGAGATATAAGCAAGAAACCAAAACACTGTTACCTTAATTAAGCGTTTGCATATAAGCAAATTTAGAACTATTAGTATTATTATTATTAATGTTATTGTTATTAATATGACAACTAAAGACAACTCTGAAACCTTTAGTGACTTTTATGTCTTTTCGTTTTTTCTCTACTAAAGTGTTAGACACAGTAAAATTAGTTTAATTTCAGTTTTTCAAACATTTTATTTTAAAGCAAATTTTTGTTAAATATTATTTATATCCAACTCTATAACTCGCTTATGGTTGGTCCTACAAGAAAAATGCAAATAACTATTTTGTAGAATATTTTATCAGCTTTGATTTTGAAAGAAAGACAAAAATTCATAGGAGTAACTGTTTTCGAGATATAAGCAAGAAACCAAAAAACTGTTACCTTAATAAAGCGCTTGCATATAAGCAGATTTAGTACTATTAGTATTATTATTATTAATGTTATTATTATTAATATGACGACTAAAAACGATTCTGAAGACTTTGGTGACTTTTATGTCTTTTTCTTTTTTCTCTACTAAAGTGTTAGACACAATTAATTTAGTTTAATTTCAGTATTTCAAACATTTTATTTTTAAGCAAGTTTTTGTTAAATATTATTTATATCCAACTTTATAACTCGCTTATGGTTGGTCCTACAAGAAAAATGCAAATAACTATTTTGTAGGAAATGTTATCAGCTTTAATTTTGAAAGAAAGATAAAAATTGATAGGAGTAACTGTTTTCGAGATATAAGCAAAAAACCAAAGTAAAAACTGTTACCGTTTCAGAACAAAAATATAATTCAGTTTTCAATGTTTGAGACGAAGACGAAACTGCAGCATTTAAAAACGACTCTGAAGACTTCAGTGACTTTTATGTCACTTCCTTTTTCTTCTAATAAAGTATTGGACCCAATAAATTAAGTGTATTTTAAATCACAAGACATTTTCTGTTAAAGCACTTTTTTTTTAAATATTAATTATTTTCAATCATATATCTCGCTTATGGTTAGTCCTACATGAAAAATGCAAATAACTATTTTATAGGAAATTTTATCAGCTTGAATTTTAGTAAAAAGATAAAAATTGATAGGAGTAACTGTTTTCGAGATATAAGCAAGTAACCAAAACACTGTTACCTTAATTAAGCGTTTGCATATAAGCAAATTTAGTACTATTAGTATTATTATTATTAATGTTATTGTTATTAATATGACAACTAAAGACAACTCTGAAACCTTTAGTGACTTTTATGTCTTTTCCTTTTTCCTCTACTAAAGTGTTAGACACAATTAAATTAGTTTAATTTCAGTTTTTCAAACATTTTATTTTAAAGCAAATTTTTGTTAAAAATTATTTATATCCAACTCTATAACTCGCTTATGGTTGGTCCTACAAGAAAAATGCAAATAACTATTTTGTAGGAAATTTTATCAGCTTTAATTTTGAAAAAAAGACAAAAATTCATAGGAGTAACTGTTTTCGAGATATAAGCAAGAAACCAAAAAACTGTTACCTTAATAAAGCGCTTGCATATAAGCAGATTTAGTACTATTAGTATTATTATTATTAATGTTATTGTTATTAATATGACGACTAAAAACGATTTTGAAGACTTTGGTGACTTTTATGTCTTTTTCTTTTTTCTCTACTAAAGTGTTAGACACAATTAATTTAGTTTAATTTCAGTATTTCAAACATTTTATTTTTAAGCAAGTTTTTGTTAAATATTATTTATATCTAACTTTATAACTCGCTTATGGTTGGTCCTACAAGAAAAATGCAAATAACTATTTTGTAGAATATTTTATCAGCTTTAATTTTGAAAGAAAGACAAAAATTCATAGGAGTAACTGTTTTCGAGATATAAGCAAGAAACCAAAAAACTGTTACCTTAATAAAGCGCTTGCATATAAGCAGATTTAGTACTATTAGTATTATTATTATTAATGTTATTGTTATTAATATGACGACTAAAAACGATTCTGAAGACTTTGGTGACTTTTATGTCTTTTTCTTTTTTCTCTACTAAAGTGTTAGACACAATTAATTTAGTTTAATTTCAGTATTTCAAACATTTTGTTTTTAAGCAAGTTTTTGTTAAATATTATTTATATCCAACTTTATAACTCGCTTATGGTTGGTCCTACAAGAAAAATGCAAATAACTATTTTGTAGGAAATGTTATCAGCTTTAATTTTGAAAGAAAGATAAAAATTGATAGGAGTAACTGTTTTCGAGATATAAGCAAAAAACCAAAGTAAAAACTGTTACCGTTTCAGAACAAAAATATAATTCAGTTTTCAATGTTTGAGACGAAGACGAAACTGCAGCATTTAAAAACGACTCTGAAGACTTCAGTGACTTTTATGTCACTTCCTTTTTCTTCTAATAAAGTATTGGACCCAATAAATTAAGTGTATTTTAAATCACAAGACATTTTCTGTTAAAGCACTTTTTTTTTAAATATTAATTATTTTCAATCATATATCTCGCTTATGGTTAGTCCTACATGAAAAATGCAAATAACTATTTTATAGGAAATTTTATCAGCTTGAATTTTAGTAAAAAGATAAAAATTGATAGGAGTAACTGTTTTCGAGATATAAGCAAGAAACCAAAACACTGTTACCTTAATTAAGCGTTTGCATATAAGCAAATTTAGTACTATTAGTATTATTATTATTAATGTTATTGTTATTAATATGACAACTAAAGACAACTCTGAAACCTTTAGTGACTTTTATGTCTTTTCCTTTTTCCTCTACTAAAGTGTTAGACACAATTAAATTAGTTTAATTTCAGTTTTTCAAACATTTTATTTTAAAGCAAATTTTTGTTAAAAATTATTTATATCCAACTCTATAACTCGCTTATGGTTGGTCCTACAAGAAAAATGCAAATAACTATTTTGTAGGAAATTTTATCAGCTTTAATTTTGAAAAAAAGACAAAAATTCATAGGAGTAACTGTTTTCGAGATATAAGCAAGAAACCAAAAAACTGTTACCTTAATAAAGCGCTTGCATATAAGCAGATTTAGTACTATTAGTATTATTATTATTAATGTTATTGTTATTAATATGACGACTAAAAACGATTTTGAAGACTTTGGTGACTTTTATGTCTTTTTCTTTTTTCTCTACTAAAGTGTTAGACACAATTAATTTAGTTTAATTTCAGTATTTCAAACATTTTATTTTTAAGCAAGTTTTTGTTAAATATTATTTATATCTAACTTTATAACTCGCTTATGGTTGGTTCTACAAGAAAAATGCAAATAACTATTTTGTAGGAAATTTTATCAGCTTGAATTTTAGTAAAAAGATAAAAGTTGATAGGAGTAACTGTTTTCGAGATATGAGCAAGAAACCAAAACACTGTTACCTTAATTAAGCGTTTGCATATTAGCAAATTTAGTACTATTAGTATTATTATTATTAATGTTATTGTTATTAATATGACGATTAAAGACAACTTTGAAACCTTTAGTGACTTTTATGTCTTCTTCTTTTTCCTCTACTAAAGTGTTAGACACAATTAAATTAGTTTAATTTCAGTTTTTCAAACATTTTATTTTTAAGCAAGTTTTTGTTAAATATTATTTATATCTAACTTTATATCTCGCTTATGGTTAGTCCTACATGAAAAATGCAAATAACTATTTTGTAGGAAATTTTATCAGCTTGAATTTTAGTAAAAAGATAAAAATTGATAGAAGTAACTGTTTTCGAGATATAAGCAAGAAACCAAAACACTGTTACCTTAATTAAGCGTTTGCATATAAGCAAATTTAGAACTATTAGTATTATTATTATTAATGTTATTGTTATTAATATGACAACTAAAGACAACTCTGAAACCTTTAGTGACTTTTATGTCTTTTCGTTTTTTTTCTACTAAAGTGTTAGACACAGTAAAATTAGTTTAATTTCAGTTTTTCAAACATTTTATTTTAAAGCAAATTTTGTTAAATATTATTTATATCCAACTCTATAACTCGCTTATGGTTGGTCCTACAAGAAAAATGCAAATAACTATTTTGTAGAATATTTTATCAGCTTTGATTTTGAAAGAAAGACAAAAATTCATAGGAGTAACTGTTTTCGAGATATAAGCAAGAAACCAAAAAACTGTTACCTTAATAAAGCGCTTGCATATAAGCAGATTTAGTACTATTAGTATTATTATTATTAATGTTATTGTTATTAATATGACGACTAAAAACGATTCTGAAGACTTTGGTGACTTTTATGTCTTTTTCTTTTTTCTCTCCTAAAGTGTTAGACACAATTAATTTAGTTTAATTTCAGTATTTCAAACATTTTATTTTTAAGCAAGTTTTTGTTAAATATTATTTATATCCAACTTTATAACTCGCTTATGGTTGGTCCTACAAGAAAAATGCAAATAACTATTTTGTAGGAAATGTTATCAGCTTTAATTTTGAAAGAAAGATAAAAATTGATAGGAGTAACTGTTTTCGAGATATAAGCAAAAAACCAAAGTAAAAACTGTTACCGTTTCAGAACAAAAATATAATTCAGTTTTCAATGTTTGAGACGAAGACGAAAATGCAGCATTTAAAATCGACTCTGAAGACTTCAGTGACTTATATGTCACCCCCTTTTTTTCTAATAAAGTATTAGACCTAATAAATTAAGTGTATTTTAAATCACAAGACATTTTCTGTTAAAGCACTTCTTTTTTAAATATTAATTATTTTCAATCTTATATCTCGCTTATGGTTAGTCCTACACAAAAAATGCAAATAACTATTTTGTAGGAAATTTTATCAGCTTGAATTTTAGTGAAAAGATAAAAATTGATAGGAGTAACTGTTTTCGAGATATGAGCAAGAAACCAAAACACTGTTACCTTAATTAAGCGTTTGCATATAAGCAAATTTAGTACTATTAGTATTATTATTATTAATGATTTTGTTATTAATATGACGATTAAAGACAACTTTGAAACCTTTAGTGACTTTTATGTCTTCTTCTTTTTCCTCTACTAAAGTGTTAGACACAATTAAATTAGTTTAATTTCAGTTTTTCAAACATTTTATTTTAAAGCAAATTTTTGTTAAATATTATTTATATCCAACTCTATAACTCGCTTATGGTTGGTCCTACAAGAAAAATGCAAATAACTATTTTGTAGGAAATTTTATCAGCTTTAATTTTGAAAGAAAGATAAAAATTGATAGGAGTAACTGTTTTCGAGATATAAGCAAAAAACCAATAAGAAAACTGTGACTGTTACTGAACAAAAATGTAATCCGGTTTTTAATGTTTGAGACGAAGACGAAACTGCAGCATTTAAAAACGACTCTGAAGACTTCAGTGACTTTTATGTCACTTCCTTTTTCTTCTAATAAAGTATTGGACCCAATAAATTAAGTGTATTTTAAATCACAAGACATTTTCTGTTAAAGCACTTTTTTTTTAAATATTAATTATTTTCAATCATATATCTCGCTTATGGTTAGTCCTACATGAAAAATGCAAATAACTATTTTGTAGGAAATTTTATCAGCTTGAATTTTAGTAAAAAGATAAAAATTGATAGAAGTAACTGTTTTCGAGATATAAGCAAGAAACCAAAACACTGTTACCTTAATTAAGCGTTTGCATATAAGCAAATTTAGTACTATTAGTATTATTATTATTAATGTTATTGTTATTAATATGACAACTAAAGACAACTCTGAAACCTTTAGTGACTTTTATGTCTTTTTCTTTTTTCTCTACTAAAGTGTTAGACACAGTTAAATTAGTTTAATTTCAGTTTTTCAAACATTTTATTTTAAAGCAAATTTTTGTTAAATATTATTTATATCCAACTCTATAACTCGCTTATGGTTGGTCCTACAAGAAAAATGCAAATAACTATTTTGTAGAATATTTTATCAGCTTTAATTTTGAAAGAAAGACAAAAATTTATAGGAGTAACTGTTTTCGAGATATAAGCAAGAAACCAAAAAACTGTTACCTTAATAAAGCGCTTGCATATAAGCAGATTTAGTACTATTAGTATTATTATTATTAATGTTATTGTTATTAATATGACGACTAAAAACGATTCTGAAGACTTTGGTGACTTTTATGTTTTTTTTTTCTCTACTAAAGTGTTAGACACAATTAATTTAGTTTAATTTCAGTATTTCAAACATTTTATTTTTAAGCAAGTTTTTGTTAAATATTATTTATATCCAACTTTATAACTCGCTTATGGTTGGTCCTACAAGAAAAATGCAAATAACTATTTTGTAGAAAATGTTATCAGCTTTAATTTTGAAAGAAAGATAAAAATTGATAGGAGTAACTGTTTTCGAGATATAAGCAATAAACCAAAGTAAAAACTGTTACCGTTTCAGAACAAAAATGTAATTCAGTTTTCAATGTTTGAGACGAAGACGAAAATGCAGCATTTAAAATCGACTCTGAAGACTTCAGTGACTTATATGTCACCCCCTTTTTTTTTTAATAAAGTATTGGACCTAATAAATTAAGTGTATTTTAAATCACAAGACATTTTCTGTTAAAGCACTTTTTTTTAAATATTAATTATTTTCAATCATATATCTCGCTTATGGTTAGTCCTACATGAAAAATGCAAATAACTATTTTGTAGGAAATTTTATCAGCTTGAATTTTAGTAAAAAGATAAAAATTGATAGGAGTAACTGTTTTCGAGATATAAGCAAGAAACCAAAACACTGTTACCTTAATTAACCGTTTGCATATAAGCAAATTTAGTACTATTAGTATTATTATTATTAATGTTATTGTTATTAATATGACAACTAAAGACAACTTTGAAACCTTTAGTGACTTTTATGTCTTTTCCTTTTTTCTCTACTAAAGTGTTAGACACAGTTAAATTAGTTTAATTTCAGTTTTTCAAACATTTTATTTTAAAGCAAATTTTTGTTAAATATTATTTATATCCAACTCTATAACTCGCTTATGGTTGGTCCTACAAGAAAAATGCAAATAACTATTTTGTAGAATATTTTATCAGCTTTAATTTTGAAAGAAAGACAAAAATTCATAGGAGTATCTGTTTTCGAGATATAAGCAAGAAACCAAAAAACTGTTACCTTAATAAAGCGCTTGCATATAAGCAGATTTAGTACTATTAGTATTATTATTATTAATGTTGTTGTTATTAATATGACGACTAAAAACGATTCTGAAGACTTTGGTGACTTTTATGTCTTTTTCTTTTTTCTCTACTAAAGTGTTAGACACAATTAATTTAGTTTAATTTCAGTATTTCAAACATTTTATTTTTAAGCAAGTTTTTGTTAAATATTATTTATATCCAACTTTATAACTCGCTTATGGTTGGTCCTACAAAAAAAATGCAAATAACTATTTTGTAGGAAATGTTATCAGCTTTAATTTTGAAAGAAAGATAAAAATTGATAGGAGTAACTGTTTTTGAGATATAAGCAAAAAACCAAAGTAAAAACTGTTACCGTTTCAGAACAAAAATGTAACTCAGTTTTCAATGTTTGAGACGAAGACGAAAATGCAGCATTTAAAATCGACTCTGAAGACTTCAGTGACTTATATGTCACCCCCTTTTTTTTTTTAATAAAGTATTGGACCTAATAAATTAAGTGTATTTTAAATCACAAGACATTTTCTGTTAGAGCACTTCTTTTTTAAATATTAATTATTTTCAATCTTATATCTCGCTTATGGTTAGTCCTACATAAAAAATGCAAATAACTATTTTGTAGGAAATTTTATCAGCTTGAATTTTAGTAAAAAGATAAAAATTGATAGGAGTAACTGTTTTCGAGATATGAGCAAGAAACCAAAACACTGTTACCTTAATTAAGCGTTTGCATATAAGCAAATTTAGTACTATTAGTATTATTATTATTAATGTTATTGTTATTAATATGACGATTAAAGACAATTTTGAAACCTTTAGTGACTTTTATGTCTTCTTCTTTTTCCTCTACTAAAGTGTTAGACACAATTAAATTAGTTTAATTTCAGTTTTTCAAACATTTTATTTTAAAGCAAATTTTTGTTAAATATTATTTATATCCAACTCTATAACTCGCTTATGGTTGGTCCTACAAAAAAATGCAAATAACTATTTTGTAGGAAATTTTATTAGCTTTAATTTTGAAAAAAAGATAAAAATTGATAGGAGTAACTGTTTTCGAGATATAAGCAAGAAACCAAAAAAATGTTACGTTAATTAAGCGTTTGCCTATAAGCAAATTTAGTACTATTAGTATTATTATTATTAATGTTATTGTTATTAATATGACGACTAAAGACGACTCTGAAACATTTAGTGACTTTTATGTCTTCTCCTTTTTCCTCTACTAAAGTGTTAGACACAATTAATTTAGTTTAATTCCGGTTTTTCAAGCATTTTATTTTAAAGCAAATTTTTGTTAAATATTATTTATATCCAACTCTATAACTCGTTTATGCTTGGTCCTACAAGAAAAATGTAAATAACTATTTTGTTGGAAATTTTATCAGCTTTAATTTTGAAAGAAAGATAAAATTTGATAGGAGTAACTGTTTTCGAGATATAAGCAAAAAACCAATAAGAAAACTGTAACTGTTACTGAACAAAAATGTAATTCAGTTTTCAATGTTTGAGACGAAGTCAAAAATGCAGCATTTAAAAACGACTCTGAAGACTTCAGTGACTTTTATGTCACCTCCTTTTTCTTCTAATAAAGTATTGGACCCAACAAATTAATTGTATTTTAAATCACAAGACATTTTCTGTTAAAACACTTTTTTTTAATTAATAATTATTTTCAAACTTATATCTCGCTTATGGTTAGTTCTACATGAAAAATGCAAATAACTATTTTGTAGGAAATTTTATCACCTTTAATTTTGGTGAAAAAGTAAAAATTGATAGGAGTAACTGTTTTCGAGATATAGACAAAAAACAAAAAAACTGTTACCTTAATTAAGCGCTTGCATATAAGCAAATTTAGTACTACTAGTATTGTTATTATAAATGTTATTGTTATTAATATGACGACTAAAGACAACTTTAAGACTTTAGTGACTTTTATGTCTCCTCCTTTTTCCTCTACTAAAGTGTTAGACACAATTAATTTAGTTTAATTTCGGTTTTTTAAACATTTTATTTTAAAGCAAATTTTTGTTAAATATTAAAAACTATAAAATGGCTTAGATTGCCTAAAAACACAGATCACACATGATCTTTTGCATAGAAATGAGAAAACGCTCATATAACACAAAATAAGCTTCATTTTGGCTTAGAAAACTAAGCTTACTTTTACTACTACTATTATTTTTATTTTTATTATTATTATTATTATTACTATTATTATTATTATTATTATTATTATTATTATTATTAAAGACCGATTATAACTTTTGTATAGTAAATGTTTTTATACCAGTTTTAAAATGAGTTATTAATTTTATTCAATTTCTTGCCTAAAAACACAGATCACAGATGATCTCTTGCATAGAAATGAGAAAACGCTCATATAACACACAAAATAAGCATCATTTTTGCTTAGAAAAACTAAGCTTTAATTTAGAAAGAAATTCATTATTATAAGTATTATTATCATTATTATTATTATTATTATTATTATTATTTCTTTTATTACTATTATTATTATTATTATTATTATTATTATTATTATTATTACTATTATTATTATTATTATTATTACTATTATTATTATTATTATTATTATTATTATTAACTTTTGTATAGTAAATGTTTTTATACCAGTTTTAAAATGAGTTATTAATTTTAGACAATTTCTTGCCTAAAAATACAGATCACAGATGATTTCTTGCATAGAAATGAGAAAGCTCTCATATAACACACAAAATAAGCTTCATTTTTGCTTAGAAAACTAAGCTTACTTTTATTTCTATTATTATTTTTATTATTATTATTATTATTATTATTATTATTATTATTATTATTATTATTATTATTATTATTATTATTGTTATTATTATTATTATTATTATTGTTATTATTATTATTATTATTAAAAACTTATATTAAACAGACAGAAAACGTCGTATTCTGACACAAAAAAACGAATTACGTTATAGACTTGACGAGAACGGCGTATCTCGGACTCTTATAGGACTCTTATAGGGTCAAAAATTATCAGTTTGGATTAAAACAAATTATTTTTGTTGACTCTCAGTCTGAATTGTTCATCAGTTCAAACAAAAACGGCTTACTTTAGACGATCTTTTGCTTTGAACAAGAAAACTTACATCGAACAGACTAAAAACGTATTAATCCGGCATAAAAGAGCAATTTATGTATCACTTTGGATAAAAGCAGCTAATCCTATTCGTTTCATTGCTTAAAATAGACAAAATTGTTAATAAATCTAACGAAAACGCTGTATTCTAGCACAAAATACTAATTACATTATAGTTTCGACGAGAATAGCAGCTTATTTGGAATGATTCTATGCCTACAAACGAGTAAATTTTTAATAAACAGATGCCAAACATCATGTTTTGTCCTATAAAGACATTTTATATTGCAGTTTGTATTAAAACAAAATATTTTCGTTGATTCTTTGTTAGAAGCAGCAAACCTAACATTAAAGAATCTGAAAACTTTGTATTCGGACACAAACCACCGAATTTTGTTTCAGTTTAGACAAAAACGGTTGATTTTCGACAATATTTTGCTTTGAACAAGAAAGCTTATATCAAACTGACTAAAAACGTCTTATTTTAGCACAAAACAAAAGATTTGCGTTATAGTCTTAAAGCTGATTCATGCCACAGTTTGGATAAAAACCAATTATTTTTGTTAATTCATTGTTACAAACAAGAAACCTTACATCAAAGAAACTGAAAACCCCTTATTTAGGCACAGAAATTCGAATTACGTTTCAGTCTGGACAAAAACTGCTTATTTTAGACGATCCTTTGTTTTGAACACGAAAACTTACATTAAAAAGATTAAAAACGTCTTATTCTGGCTGAAAACTGCAAATTATATATTACTCTAGATAAAAGCAATTTATCCTGATTACTCCTTTACTTAGAATAGAGTAAACTTGTATAAAACTTAATGAAAACTTTAAATTTCGTCTCAAAGAAATAATTTACGTTATAGTTTTGACCAGCACTGTTTATTTCAAACGAAATTATGATTCGAAACTAATGAACTTTTATGGGGCAGATGCAAAACCACATATTACCATATAAAGCGTTGTTTTAAAGCAAAGTATTACCTTTTGCAACAAGAAATTTCACGTCAAAGAAACTGAAAACATCGTATCCATGCACAAATATCGAATTACGTATCAGTTTAGGCAAATACAGCTTATTTTAAACGATTCCTTGCTATAAACAAGAAAAATTTTATCAAACATATTGAAAATGTCTTATTCTCGAAAATAAGAGCAAATTATGTATCAGTTTTAACAAAAGCGGATTACTCTGTTTGATTCTATGCTTAGAGTAGAGTAAACTACTATAAAACGTAATGAAAACTCTATATTCAAGCTCAAAAGAACAAATTTCGTTATAGTTTTGACAAAAAAAAATTATTTCGGACGACTACATATTTCGAAGTAAGCAAACTTTAATTGAACAAGTGCAAAAGCTAATACTTTGCTTTAAAATAACGATTTATGTGGTAATATGGTATTTTGCATCTGTCCTATAAAAGTTTACTCGTTTCGCTCCATTGAATCATTCGAAATAAATTATTTTGACACAACAACGAAAATAATTTTTTTCTTTAAACTGTAACATGTCGTTTTTATAAAACGAACTAAGACGTTTGGCATCTGTTTAGTGAAAGTTTTCTCGTTTGGGGGCATAAAATCGTTTGAAATTAACAGTTCTGGTCAAAACTATAACGTAAATTATTTCTTTGAGACGAAATTTAAAGTTTTCATTAAGTTTTATACAAGTTTGCTCTATTCTAAGCAAAGGAGTAATCAGGATAAACTGCTTTTATCCAAAGTAATACATAATTTGCAGTTTTGAGCCAGAATAAGACGTTTTTAATCTTTTTAATGTAAGTTTTCGTGTTCAAAAGAAAGAATCGTCTAAAATAAGCAATTTGTGTCCAGACTGAAACGTAATTTGATTTTCTGGGCCTGAATAAGAGATTTTCAGTTTCTTTGATGTAAGGTTTCTTGTTTGTAACAATGAATAAACGAAAATCATTGGTTTTAATCCAAACTGTGACATAAATCGTTTTTTAAAGGCGAAATCAGACGTTTTGTCTCTGTTCAGTGAAAGTATAGTGGTTTCAAAGCATAGAATCGTTTGAAATTAACAGTTCTCGTCAAGACTATAACGCAAATCTTTAAAGTGATACAAAGAAATAATTTACGTAATAGTTTTGACCAGAACTGTTAATTTCAAACGATTTTATGCCCCCAAACGAGAAAACTTTCACTAAACAGATGCCAAACGTTTTAGTTCGTTTTATAAAAGCGACTTATGTTACAGTTTAAACAAAAACAAATTATTTGTGTTGTTGTTGTGTCAAAATAATTTATTTCTAATGATTCAATGGAGCGAAACGGGTAAACTTTTATAGGACAGATGCAAAATACCATATTACCACATAAATCATTATTTTAAAGCAAAGTATTAGCTTTTGCACATGTTCAATTAAAGTTTGCTTACTTCGAAGTATGTAATCGTCCGAAATATTTTTTTTTGTCAAAACTATAACGTAATTTGTTCTTTTGAGCTTAAATATAGAGTTTTCATTACGTTTTATAGTAGTTTACTCTACTCTAAGCATAGAATCAAACAGAGTAATCCGCTTTTGTTAAAACTGATACATAATTTGCTCTTATTTTCGAGAATAAGACGTTTTCAATATGCTTGATAAAATTTTTCTTGTTTATAGCAAGGAATCGTTTAAAATAAGCGGTATTTGCCTAAACTGATACGTAATTAGATATTTATGTATGGATACAAAGTTTTCAGTTTCTTTGACGTGAAATTTCTTGTTGCAAAAGGTAATACTTTGCTTTAAAACAACGCTTTATATGGTAATATGTGGTTTTGCATCTGCCCCATAAAAGTTCATTAGTTTCGAATCATAATTTCGTTTGAAATAAACAGTGCTGGTCAAAACGTAAATTATTTCTTTGAGACGAAATTTAAAGTTTTCATTAAGTTTTATACAAGTTTACTCTATTCTAAGTAAAGGAGTAATCAGGATAAATTGCTTTTATCTAGAGTAATATATAATTTGCAGTTTTCAGCCAGAATAAGACGTTTTTAATCTTTTTAATGTAAGTTTTTGTATTCAAAACAAAGGATCGTCTAAAGTAAGCAGTTTTTGTCCAGACTGAAACGTAATTCGAATCTCTGTGCCTGAATAAGGGGTTTTCAGTTACTTTGATGTAAGGTTTATGTTTGTAACAATGAATTAACGAAAATAATTGGTTTTTATCCAAACTGTGGCATGAATCGTTTTTAAAAGGCGAAATAAGATGTTTTTCCTCTGTACAGTGAAAGTTTACTCGTTTCAAAGCATAGAACCGTTTGAAATTAACAGCTCTCGTTAAGACTATAACGCAAATCTTTTGTTTTGTGCTAAAATAAGACGTTTTTAGTCAGTTTGATATAAGCTTTCTTGTTCAAAGCAAAATATTGTCGAAAATCAACCGTTTTTGTCTAAACTGAAACAAAATTCGGTGGTTTGTGTCCGAATACAAAGTTTTCAGATTCTTTAATGTTAGGTTTGCTGCTTCTAACAAAGAATCAACGAAAATATTTTGTTTTAATACAAACTGCAATATAAAATGTCTTTATAGGACAAAACATGATGTTTGGCATCTGTTTATTAAAAATTTACTCGTTTGGAAGCATAGAATCATTCCAAATAAGCTATTCTCGTCGAAACTATAATGTAATTAGTATTTTGTGCTAGAATACAGCGTTTTTGTTAGATTTATTAACAATTTTGTCTATTTTAAGCAATGAAACGAATAGGATTAGCTGCCTTTATCCAAAGTGATACATAAATTGCTCTTTTATGCCAGATTAATACGTTTTTAGTCTGTTCGATGTAAGTTTTCTTGTTCAAAGCAAAAGATCGTCTAAAGTAAGCCGTTTTTGTTTGAACTGATGAACAATTCAGACTGAGAGTCAACAAAAATAATTTGTTTTAATCCAAACTGATAATTTTTGACCCTATAAGAGTCCTATAAGAGTCCGAGATACGCCGTTCTCGTCAAGTCTATAACGTAATTCGTTTTTTTGTGTCAGAATACGACGTTTTCTGTCTGTTTAATATAAGTTTTTAATAATAATAATAATAATAACAATAATAATAATAATAATAATAATAACAATAATAATAATAATAATAATAATAATAATAATAATAATAATAATAGTAATAATAATAATAATAATAGTAATAATAATAATAATAATAATAATAATAATGATAATAATACTTATAATAATGAATTTCTTTCTAAATTAAAGCTTAGTTTTTCTAAGCAAAAATGATGCTTATTTTGTGTGTTATATGAGCGTTTTCTCATTTCTATGCAAGAGATCATCTGTGATCTGTGTTTTTAGGCAAGAAATTGAATAAAATTAATAACTCATTTTAAAACTGGTATAAAAACATTTACTATACAAAAGTTAATAATAATAATAATAATAATAATATTAATAATAATAATAATAATAATAGTAATAAAAGAAACAATAATAATAATAATAATGATAATAATACTTATAATAATAAATTTCTTTCTAAATTAAAGCTTAGTTTTTCTAAGCAAAAATGATGCTTATTTTGTGTTATCTGAGCGTTTTCTCATTTCTATGCAAGAGATCATCTGTGATCTGTGTTTTTAGGCAAGAAATTGTCTAACATTAATAACTCATTTTAAAACTGGTATAAAAACATTTACTATACAAAAGTTATAATCGGTCTTTAATAAGAATAATATTAATAATAATAATAATAATAATAATAATAATAATAATAATAATAATAATAATAATAATAATAGTAATAATAATAATAAAAATAATAGTAATAATAATAATAATAATAAAAATAAAAATAATAGTAGTAGCAAAAGTAAGCTTAGTTTTCTAAGCCAAAATGAAGCTTATTTTGTGTTATATGAGCGTTTTCTCATTTCTATGCAAAAGATCATGTGTGATCTGTGTTTTAAGTTGTGTCAGAATACGACGTTTTCTGTCTGTTTAATATAAGTTTTTAATAATAATAATAATAATAATAATAATAATAATAATAATAATAATAATAATAATAATAATAATAATAATAATAATAATAATAATAATAATAATAACAATAATAATAATAATAATAATAATAATAATAATAGTATAATAATAATAATAGTAATAGTAACAAAAGTAATAATAATAATAATACTTTTAAAAAGGAAAAATGGAGCTTATTTTGTGTGTTACATGAGCGTTTTCTCATTTTTATGCAAAAGATCATGTGTGATCTGTGTTTTTAGGCAATCTAAGCCATTTTATAGTTTTTAATATTTAACAAAAATTTGCTTTAAAATAAAATGTTTGAAAAACCGAAATTAAACTAAATTAATTGTGTCTAACACTTTAGTAGAGGAAAAAGGAGGAGACATAAAAGTCACTAAAGTCTTAAAGTTGTCTTTAGTCGTCATATTAATAACAATAACATTTATAATAACAATACTAGTAGTACTAAATTTGCTTATATGCAAGCGCTTAATTAAGGTAACAGTTTTTTTGTTTTTTGCCTATATCTCGAAAACAGTTACTCCTATCAATTTTTACTTTTTCACCAAAATTAAAGGTGATAAAATTTCCTACAAAATAGTTATTTGCATTTTTCATGTAGAACTAACCATAAGCGAGATATAAGTTTGAAAATAATTATTAATTAAAAAAAAGTGTTTTAACAGAAAATGTCTTGTGATTTAAAATACACTTAATTTGTTGGGTCCAATACTTTATTAGAAGAAAAAGGAGGTGACATAAAAGTCACTGAAGTCTTCAGAGTCGTTTTTAAATGCTGCATTTTTGACTTCGTCTCAAACATTGAAAACTGAATTACATTTTTGTTCAGTAACAGTTACAGTTTTCTTATTGGTTTTTTGCTTATATCTCGAAAACAGTTACTCTTATCAAATTTTATCTTTCTTTCAAAATTAAAGCTGATAAAATTTCCAACAAAATAGTTATTTACATTTTTCTTGTAGGACCAAGCATAAACGAGTTATAGAGTTGGATATAAATAATATTTAACAAAAATTTGCTTTAAAATAAAATGCTTGAAAAACCGGAATTAAACTAAATTAATTGTGTCTAACACTTTAGTAGAGAAAAAAGGAGAAGACATAAAAGTCACTAAATGTTTCAGAGTCGTCTTTAGTCGTCATATTAATAACAATAACATTAATAATAATAATACTAATAGTACTAAATTTGCTTATATGCAAACGCTTAATTAACGTAACATTTTTTTGCTTTCTTGCTTATATCTCGAAAACAGTTACTCCTATCAATTTTTATCTTTTTTTCAAAATTAAAGCTAATAAAATTTCCTACAAAATAGTTATTTGCATTTTTTTGTAGGACCAACCATAAGCGAGTTATAGAGTTGGATATAAATAATATTTAACAAAAATTTGCTTTAAAATAAAATGTTTGAAAAACCGAAATTAAACTAAATTAATTGAGTCTAACACTTTAGTAGAGGAAAAAGAAAAAGACATAAAAGTCACTAAAGGTTTCAGAGTTGTCTTTAGTTGTCATATTAATAACAATAACATTAATAATAATAATACTAATAGTACTAAGTTTGCTTATATGCAAACGCTTAATTAAGGTAACAGTGTTTTGGTTTCTTGCTTATATCTCGAAAACAGTTACTCCTATCAATTTTTATCTTTTTACTAAAATTCAAGCTGATAAAATTTCCTACAAAATAGTTATTTGCATTTTTCATGTAGGACTAACCATAAGCGCGATATATGATTGAAAATAATTAATATTTAAAAAAAAAGTGCTTTAACAGAAAATGTCTTGTGATTTAAAATACACTTAATTTATTGGGTCCAATACTTTATTAGAAGAAAAAGGAAGTGACATAAAAGTCACTGAAGTCTTCAGAGTCGTTTTTAACAGCTGCAGTTTCGTCTTCGTCTCAAACATTGAAAACTGAATTACATTTTTGTTCAGTAACAGTCACAGTTTTCTTATTGGTTTTTTGCTTATATCTCGAAAACAGTTACTCCTATCAATTTTTATTTTTTTGTCAAAATTAAAGCTGATAAAATTTCCTACAAAATAGTTATTTGCATTTTTCTTGTAGGACCAACCATAAGCGAGTTATAGAGTTGGATATAAATAATATTTAACAAAAATTTGCTTTAAAATAAAATGTTTGAAAAACTGAAATTAAACTAATTTAATTGTGTCTAACACTTTAGTAGAGGAAAAAGAAGAAGACATAAAAGTCACTAAAGGTTTCAAAGTTGTCTTTAATCGTCATATTAATAACAATAACATTAATAATATTAATACTAATTGTACTAAATTTGCTTATATGCAAACGCTTAATTAAGGTAACAGTGTTTTGGTTTCTTGCTCTTATCTCGAAAACAGTTACTCCTATCAATTTTTATTTTTTTACTAAAATTCAAGCTGATAAAATTATATAACAAAATAGTTATTTGCATTTTTTATGTAGGACTAACCATAAGCGAGATATAAGATTGAAAATAATTAATATTTAAAAAAGAAGTGCTTTAACAGAAAATGTCTTGTGATTAAAAATACACTTAATTTATTAGGTCCAATACTTTATTAAAAAAAAAAGGGGGTGACATATAAGTCACTGAAGTCTTCAGAGTCGATTTTAAATGCTGCATTTTCGTCTTCGTCTCAAACATTGAAAACTGAATTACATTTTTGTTCTGAAACGGTAACAGTTTTTACTTTGGTTTTTTGCTTATATCTCGAAAACAGTTACTCCTATCAATTTTTATCTTTCTTTCAAAATTAAAGCTGATAACATTTCCTACAAAATAGTTATTTGCATTTTTCTTGTAGGACCAACCATAAGCGAGTTATAAAGTTGGATATAAATAATATTTAACAAAAACTTGCTTAAAAATAAAATGTTTGAAATACTGAAATTAAACTAAATTAATTGTGTTTAACACTTTAGTAGAGAAAAAAGAAAAAGACATAAAAGTCACCAAAGTCTTCAGAATCGTTTTTAGTCGTCATATTAATAACAATAACATTAATAATAATAATACTAATAGTACTAAATCTGCTTGTATGCAAGCGCTTTATTAAGGTAACAGTTTTTTGGTTTCTTGCTTATATCTCGAAAACAGTTACTCCTATGAATTTTTGTCTTTCTTTCAAAATTAAAGCTGATAAAATATTCTACAAAACAGTTATTTACATTTTTCTTGTAGGACCAACCATAAGCGAGTTATAGAGTTGGATATAAATAATATTTAACAAAAATTTGCTTTAAAATAAAATGTTTGAAAAACTGAAATTAAACTAATTTAACTGTGTCTAACACTTTAGTAGAGGAAAAAGAAGAAGACATAAAAGTCACTAAAGGTTTCAAAGTTGTCTTTAATCGTCATATTAATAACAATAACATTAATAATAATAATACTAATAGTACTAAATTTGCTTATGTGCAAACGCTTAATTAAGGTAACAGTGTTTTGGTTTCTTGCTCATATCTCGAAAACAGTTACTCCTATCAACTTTTATCTTTTTACTAAAATTCAAGCTGATAAAATTTCCTACAAAATAATTATTTGCATTTTTTATGTAGGACTAACCATAAGCGAGATATAAGATTGAAAATAATTAATATTTAAAAAAGAAGTGCTTTAACAGAAAATGTCTTGTGATTTAAAATACACTTAATTTATTAGGTCCAATACTTTATTAGAAAAAAAGGGGGTGACATATAAGTCACTGAAGTCTTCAGAGTCGATTTTAAATGCTGCATTTTCGTCTTCGTCTCAAACATTGAAAACTGAATTACATTTTTGTTCTGAAACGGTAACAGTTTTTACTTTGGTTTTTTGCTTATATCTCGAAAACAGTTACTCCTATTAATTTTTATCTTTCTTTCAAAATTAAAGCTGATAACATTTCCTACAAAATAGTTATTTGCATTTTTCTTGTAGGACCAACCATAAGCGAGTTATAAAGTTGGATATAAATAATATTTAACAAAAACTTGCTTAAAAATAAAATGTTTGAAATACTGAAATTAAACTAAATTAATTGTGTCTAACACTTTAGTAGAGAAAAAAGAAAAGGACATAAAAGTCACTAAAGTCTTCAGAATCGTTTTTAGTCGTCATATTAATAACAATAACATTAATAATAATAATACTAATAGTACTAAATCTGCTTATATGCAAGCGCTTTATTAAGGTAACAGTTTTTTGGTTTCTTGCTTATATCTCGAAAACAGTTACTCCTATGAATTTTTGTCTTTCTTTCAAAATTAAAGCTGATAAAATATTCTACAGAATAGTTATTTGCATTTTTCTTATAGGACCAACCATAAGCGAGTTATAGAGTTGGATATAAATAATATTTAACAAAAATTTGCTTTAAAATAAAATGTTTGAAAAACTGAAATTAAACTAATTTAACTGTGTCTAACACTTTAGTAGAGAAAAAAGGAAAAGACATAAAAGTCACTAAAGGTTTCAGAGTTGTCTTTAGTTGTCATATTAATAACAATAACATTAATAATAATAATACTAATAGTACTAAATTTGCTTATATGCAAACGCTTAATTAAGGTAACAGTGTTTTGGTTTCTTGCTTATATCTCGAAAACAGTTACTCCTATCAATTTTTATCTTTTTACTAAAATTCAAGCTGATAAAATTTCCTACAAAATAGTTATTTGCATTTTTCATGTAGGACTAACCATAAGCGAGATATATGATTGAAAATAATTAATATTTAAAAAAAAAGTGCTTTAACAGAAAATGTCTTGTGATTTAAAATACACTTAATTTATTGGGTCCAATACTTTATTAGAAGAAAAAGGAAGTGACATAAAAGTCACTGAAGTCTTCAGAGTCGTTTTTAAATGCTGCAGTTTCGTCTTCGTCTCAAACATTGAAAACCGAATTACATTTTTGTTCAGTAACAGTCACAGTTTTCTTATTGGTTTTTTGCTTATATCCCGAAAACAATTACTCCTATCAGTTTTTATTTTTTTTTTAAATAAAGCTGATAAAATTTCCTACAAAATAGTTATTTGCATTTTTCTTGTAGGACCAACCATAAGCGAGTTATAAAGTTGGATATAAATAATATTTAACAAAAACTTGCTTAAAAATTAAATGTTTGAAATACTGAAATTAAACTAAATTAATTGTGTCTAACACTTTAGTAGAGAAAAAAGAAAAAGACATAAAAGTTACCAAAGTCTTCAGAATCGTTTTTAGTCGTCATATTAATAACAATAACATTAATAATAATAATACTAATAGTACTAAATTTGCTTATATGCAAACGCTTAATTAAGGTAACTACTACTAATAATAATACTATAATACTAATAGTATTATTATTATTAATGTTATTGTTATTAATATGACGACTAAAAACGATTCTGAAGACTTTGGTAACTTTTATGTCTTTTTCTTTTTTCTCTACTAAAGTGTTAGACACAATTAATTTAGTTTAATTTCAGTATTTCAAACATTTAATTTTTAAGCAAGTTTTTGTTAAATATTATTTATATCCAACTTTATAACTCGCTGATGGTTGGTCCTACAAGAAAAATGCAAATAACTATTTTGTAGGAAATTTTATCAGCTTTATTTTGAAAAAAAAATAAAAACTGATAGGAGTAATTGTTTTCGAGATATAAGCAAAAAACCAAAGTGAAAACTGTTACCGTTTCAGAACAAAAATGTAATTCAGTTTTCAATGTTTGAGACGAAGACGAAAATGCAGCATTTACAATCGACTCTGAAGACTTCAGTGACTTATATGTCACCCCCTTTTTCTTCTAATAAAGTATTGGACCTAATAAATTAAGTGTATTTTAAATCACAAGACATTTTCTGTTAAAGCACTTTTTTTTTAAATATTAATTATTTTCAAACTTATATCTCGCTTATGGTTAGTCCTACATGAAAAATGCAAATAACTATTTTGTAGGAAATTTTATCAGCTTGAATTTTAGTAAAAAGATAAAAATTGATAGGAGTAACTGTTTTCGAGATATAAGCAAGAAACCAAAACACTGTTACCTTAATTAAGCGTTTGCATATAAGCAAATTTAGTACTATTAGTATTATTATTATTAATGTTATTGTTATTAATATGACAACTAAAGACAACTCTGAAACCTTTAGTGACTTTTATGTCTTTTCCTTTTTACTCTACTAAAGTGTTAGACACAGTTAAATTAGTTTAATTTCAGTTTTTCAAACATTTTATTTTAAAGCAAATTTTAGTAATATATTATTTATATCCAACTCTATAACTCACTTATGGTTGGTCCTACAAGAAAAATGCAAATAACTATTTTGTAGGAAATTTTATCAGCTTTAATTTTGGAAGAAAGATAAAAATTGATAGGAGTAACTGTTTTCGAGATATAAGCAAAAAACCAATAAGAAAACTGTAACTGTTACTGAACAAAAATTTAATTCGGTTTTCAATGTTTGAGACGAAGACGAAACTGTAGCATTTAAAAACGACTCTGAAGACTTCAGTGACTTTTATGTCACTTCCTTTTTCTTCTAATAAAGTATTGGACCCAATAAATTAAGTGTATTTTAAATCACAAGACATTTTCTGTTAAAGCACTTCTTTTTTAAATATTAATTATTTTCAATCTTATATCTCGCTTATGGTTAGTCCTACATAAAAAATGCAAATAACTATTTTGTAGGAAATTTTATCAGCTTGAATTTTAGTAAAAAGATAAAAATTGATAGGAGTAACTGTTTTCGAGATATGAGCAAGAAACCAAAACACTGTTACCTTAATTAAGCGTTTGCATATAAGCAAATTTAGTTCTATTAGTATTATTATTATTAATGTTATTGTTATTAATATGACGATTAAAGACAACTTTGAAACCTTTAGTGACTTTTATGTCGTCTTCTTTTTCCTCTACTAAAGTGTTAGACACAATTAAATTAGTTTAATTTCAGTTTTTCAAACATTTTATTTTAAAGCAAATTTTTGTTAAAAAGTATTTATATCCAACTCTATAACTCGCTTATGGTTGGTCCGACAAGAAAAATGCAAATAACTATTTTGTAGGAAATTTTATCAGCTTTAATTTTGAAAAAAAGACAAAAAGTCATAGGAGTAACTGTTTTCGAGATATAAGCAAAAAACCAAAAAACTGTTACCTTAATAAAGCGCTTGCATATAAGCAGATTTAGTACTATTAGTATTATTATTATTAATGTTATTGTTATAAATATGACGACTAAAAACGATTCTGAAGACTTTGGTGACTTTTATGTCTTTTTCTTTTTTCTCTACTAAAGTGTTAGACACAATTAATTTAGTTTAATTTCAGTATTTCAAACATTTTATTTTTAAGCAAATTTTTGTTAAATATTATTTATATCCAACTTTATAACTCGCTTATGGTTGGTCCCACAAGAAAAATGTAAATAACTATTTTGTAGGAAATGTTATCAGCTTTAATTTTAAAAGAAAGATAAAAATTGATAGGAGTAACTGTTTTCGAGATATGAGCAAGAAACCAAAACACTGTTACCGTAATTAAGCGTTTGCATATAAGCAAATTTAGTACTATTAGTATTATTATTATTAATGTTATTGTTATTAATATGACGATTAAAGACAACTTTGAAACCTTTAGTAACTTTTATGTCTTCTTCTTTTTCCTCTACTAAAGTGTTAGACACAATTAAATTAGTTTAATTTCAGTTTTTCAAACATTTTATTTTAAAGCAAATTTTTGTTAAATATTATTTATATCCAACTCTATAACTCGCTTATGGTTGGTCCTACAAGAAAAATGCAAATATTTATTTTGTAGGAAATTTTATCAGCTTTAATTTTGACAGAAACATAAAAATTGATAGGAGTAACTGTTTTCGAGATATAAGCAAAAAACCAATAAGAAAACTGTGACTGTTACTGAACAAAAATGTAATTCGGTTTTCAATGTTTGAGACGAAGACGAAACTGCAACATTTAAAAACGACTCTGAAGACTTCAGTGACTTTTATGTCACTTCCTTTTTCTTCTAATAAAGTATTGGACCCAATAAATTAAGTGTATTTTAAATCACAAGACATTTTCTGTTAAAGCACTTCTTTTTTAAATATTAATTATTTACAATCTTATATCTCGCTTATGGTTAGTCCTACATAAAAAATGCAAATAACTGTTTTGTAGGAAATTTTATCAGCTTAAATTTTAGTAAAAAAATAAAAATTGATAGGAGTAACTGTTTTCGAGATATGAGCAAGAAACCAAAACACTGTTACCTTAATTAAGCGTTTGCATATAAGCAAATATTGTACTATTAGTAATATTATTATTAATGTTATTGTTATTAATATGACGATTAAAGACAACTTTGAAACCTTTAGTGACTTTTATGTCTTCTTCTTTTTCCTCTACTAAAGTGTTAGACACAATTAAATTAGTTTAATTTCAGTTTTTCAAACATTTTATTTTAAAGCAAATTTTTGTTAAATATTATTTATATCCAACTCTATAACTCGCTTATGGTTGGTCCTACAAGAAAAATGCAAATAACTATTTTGTAGGAAATTTTATCAGCTTTAATTTTGACAGAAAGATAAAAATTGATAGGAGTAACTGTTTTCGAGATATAAGCAAAAAACCAATAAGAAAACTGTGACTGTTACTGAACAAAAATGTAATTCAGTTTTCAATGTTTGAGACGAAGACGAAACTGCAGCATTTAAAAACGACTCTGAAGACTTCAGTGACTTTTATGTCACTTCCTTTTTCTTCTAAAAAAGTATTGGACCCAATAAATTAAGTGTATTTTAAATAACAAGATATTTTCTGTTAAAGCACTTTTTTTTTAAATATTAATTATTTTCAATCATATATCTCGCTTATGGTTAGTCCTACATGAAAAATGCAAATAACTATTTTGTAGGAAATTTTATCAGCTTGAATTTTAGTAAAAAGATAAAAATTGATAGGAGTAACTGTTTTCGAGATATAAGCAAGAAACCAAAACACTGTTACCTTAATTAAGCGTTTGCATATAAGCAAATTTAGTACTATTAGTATTATTATTATTAATGTTATTGTTATTAATATGACAACTAAAGACAACTCTGAAACCTTTAGTGACTTTTATGTCTTTTCCTTTTTCCTCTACTAAAGTGTTAGACACAATTAAATTAGTTTAATTTCAGTTTTTCAAACATTTTATTTTAAAGCAAATTTTTGTTAAATATTATTTATATCCAACTCTATAACTCGTTTATGGTTGGTCCTACAAGAAAAATGCAAATAACTATTTTGTAGGAAATTTTATCAGCTTTAATTTTGAAAAAAGACAAAAATTCATAGGAGTAACTGTTTTCGAGATATAAGCAAGAAACCAAAAAACTGTTACCTTAATAAAGCGCTTGCATATAAGCAGATTTAGTACTATTAGTATTATTATTATTAATGTTATTGTTATTAATATGACGACTAAAAACGATTCTGAAGACTTTGGTGACTTTTATGTCTTTTTCTTTTTTCTCTACTAAAGTGTTAGACACAATTAATTTAGTTTAATTTCAGTATTTCAAACATTTTATTTTTAAGCAAGTTTTTGTTAAATATTATTTATATCCAACTTTATAACTCGCTTATGGTTGGTCCTACAAGAAAATTGCAAATAACTATTTTGTAGGAAATGTTATCAGCTTTAATTTTGAAAAAAAGATAAAAATTGATAAGAGTAACTGTTTTCGAGATATAAGCAAAAAACCAAAGTAAAAACTGTTACCGTTTCAGAACAAAAATGTAATTCAGTTTTCAATGTTTGAGACGAAGACGAAAATGCAGCATTTAAAATCGACTCTGAAGACTTCAGTGACTTATATGTCACCCCCTTTTTTTTTTAATAAAGTATTGGACCTAATAAATTAAGTGTATTTTAAATCACAAGACATTTTCTGTTAAAGCACTTCTTTTTTAAATATTAATTATTTTCAATCTTATATCTCGCTTATGGTTAGTCCTACATAAAAAATGCAAATAACTATTTTGTAGGAAATTTTATCAGCTTAAATTTTAGTAAAAAAATAAAAATTGATAGGAGTAACTGTTTTCGAGATATGAGCAAGAAACCAAAACACTGTTACCTTAATTAAGCGTTTGCATATAAGCAAATATTGTACTATTAGTATTATTATTATTAATGTTATTGTTATTAATATGACGATTAAAGACAACTTTGAAACCTTTAGTGACTTTTATGTCTTCTTCTTTTTCCTCTACTAAAGTGTTAGACACAATTAAATTAGTTTAATTTCAGTTTTTCAAACATTTTATTTTAAAGCAAATTTTTGTTAAATATTATTTAAATCCAACTCTATAACTCGCTTATGGTTGGTCCTACAAGAAAAATGCAAATAACTATTTTGTTGGAAATTTTATCAGCTTTAATTTTGACAGAAAGATAAAAATTGATAGGAGTAACTGTTTTCGAGATATAAGCAAAAAACCAATAAGAAAACTGTGACTGTTACTGAACAAAAATGTAATTCAGTTTTCAATGTTTGAGACGAAGACGAAACTGCAGCATTTAAAAACGACTCTGAAGACTTCAGTGACTTTTATGTCACTTCCTTTTTCTTCTAAAAAAGTATTGGACCCAATAAATTAAGTGTATTTTAAATAACAAGACATTTTCTGTTAAAGCACTTTTTTTTTAAATATTAATTATTTTCAATCATATATCTCGCTTATGGTTAGTCCTACATGAAAAATGCAAATAACTATTTTGTAGGAAATTTTATCAGCTTGAATTTTAGTAAAAAGATAAAAATTGATAGGAGTAACTGTTTTCGAGATATAAGCAAGAAACCAAAACACTGTTACCTTAATTAAGCGTTTGCATATAAGCAAATTTAGTACTATTAGTATTATTATTATTAATGTTTTTGTTATTAATATGACAACTAAAGACAACTCTGAAACCTTTAGTGACTTTTATGTCTTTTCCTTTTTCCTCTACTGAAGTGTTAGACACAATTAAATTAGTTTAATTTCAGTTTTTCAAACATTTTATTTTAAAGCAAATTTTTGTTAAATATTATTTATATCCAACTCTATAACTCGTTTATGGTTGGTCCTACAAGAAAAATGCAAATAACTATTTTGTAGGAAATTTTATCAGCTTTAATTTTGAAAAAAAGACAAAAATTCATAGGAGTAACTGTTTTCGAGATATAAGCAAGAAACCAAAAAACTGTTACCTTAATAAAGCGCTTGCATATAAGCAGATTTAGTACTATTAGTATTATTATTATTAATGTTATTGTTATTAATATGACGACTAAAAACGATTCTGAAGACTTTGGTGACTTTTATGTCTTTTTCTTTTTTCTCTACTAAAGTGTTAGACACAATTAATTTAGTTTAATTTCAGTATTTCAAACATTTTATTTTTAAGCAAGTTTTTGTTAAATATTATTTATATCCAACTTTATAACTCGCTTATGGTTGGTCCTACAAGAAAAATGCAAATAACTATTTTGTAGGAAATGTTATCAGCTTTAATTTTGAAAGAAAGATAAAAATTGATAGGAGTAACTGTTTTCGAGATATAAGCAAAAAACCAAAGTAAAAACTGTTATCGTTTCAGAACAAAAATATAATTCAGTTTTCAATGTTTGAGACGAAGACGAAAATGCAGCATTTAAAATCGACTCTAAAGACTTCAGTGACTTATATGTCACCCCCTTTTTTTCTAATAAAGTATTGGACCTAATAAATTAAGTGTATTTTAAATCACTAGACATTTTCTGTTAAAGCACTTCTTTTTTAAATATTAATTATTTTCAATCTTATATCTCGCTTATGGTTAGTCCTACATAAAAAATGCAAATAATTATTTTGTAGGAAATTTTATCAGCTTGAATTATTAGTAAAAAGATAAAAATTGATAGGAGTAACTGTTTTCGAGATATGAGCAAGAAACCAAAACACTGTTACCTTAATTAAGCGTTTGCATATAAGCAAATTTAGTACTATTAGTATTATTATTATTAATGTTATTGTTATTAATATGACGATTAAAGACAACTTTGAAACCTTTAGTGACTTTTATGTCTTCTTCTTTTTCCTCTACTAAAGTGTTAGACACAATTAAATTAGTTTAATTTCAGTTTTTCAAACATTTTATTTTAAAGCAAATTTTTGTTAAATATTATTTATATCCAACTCTATAACTCGCTTATGGTTGGTCCTACAAAAAAAATGCAAATAACTATTTTGTAGGAAATTTTATCAGCTTTAATATTGAAAAAAAGATAAAAATTGATAGGAGTAACTGTTTTCGAGGTATAAGCAAGAAACCAAAAAACTGTTACCTTAATAAAGCGCTTGCATATAAGCAGATTTAGTACTATTAGTATTATTATTATTAACGTTATTGTTATTAATATGACGACTAAAAACGATTCTGAAGACTTTGGTGACTTTTATGTCTTTTTCTTTTTTCTCTACTAAAGTGTTAGACTCAATTAATTTAGTTTAATTTCAGTTTTTCAAACATTTTATTTAAAGCAAATTTTTGTTAAATATTATTTATATCCAACTCTATAACTCGCTTATGGTTGGTCCTACAAGAAAAATGCAAACAACTATTTTGTAGGAAGCTTTATCAGCTTTAATTTTAAAAGAAAGATAAAAATTGATAGGAGTAACTGTTTTCGAGATATAAGCAAAAAACCAATAAGAAAACTGTAACAGTTACTGAACAAAAATGTAATTCAGTTTTCAATGTTTGAGACGAAGACGAAAATGCAGCATTTACAAACGACTCTAAAGACTTCAGTGACCTTTCTGTCACCTCTTTTTTCTTCTAATAAAGTATTGGACCCAATAAATTAAGTGTATTTTAAATCACAAGACATTTTCTGTTGAAGCACTTTTTTTTAAATTTTAATTATTTTCAAACTTATATCTCGCTTATGGTTAGTCCTACATTAAAAATGCAATTAACTATTTTGTAGGAAATTTTATCAGCTTTAATTTTAGTAAAATGATAAAAATTGATAGGAGTAACTGTTTTCGAGATATAAGCAAGAAACCAAAACACTGTTACCTTAATTAAGCGTTTGCATATAAGCAAATTTAGTACTATTAGTATTATTATTATTAATGTTATTGTTATTAATATTACGATTAAAGACAACTTTGAAACCTTTAGTGACTTTTATGTCTTCTTCTTTTTCCTCTACTAAAGTGTTAGACACAATTAAATTAGTTTAATTTCAGTTTTTCAAACATTTTATTTTAAAGCAAATTTTTGTTAAATATTATTTATATCCAACTCTATAACTCGCTTATGGTTGGTCCTACAAGAAAAATGCAAATAACTATTTTGTAAGAAATTTTATCAGCTTTAATTTTGAAAAAAAGATAAAAATTGATAGGAGTAACTGTTTTCGAGATATAAGCAAAAAACCAATAAGAAAACTGTGACTGTTACTGAACAAAAATGTAATTCGGTTTTCAATGTTTGAGACGAAGACGAAACTGCAGCATTTAAAAACGACTCTGAAGACTTCAGTGACTTTTATGTCACTTCCTTTTTCTTCTAATAAAGTATTGGACCCAATAAATTAAGTGTATTTTAAATCACAAGACATTTTCTGTTAAAGCACTTTTTTTTTAAATATTAATTATTTTCAATCATATATCTCGCTTATGGTTAGTCCTACATGAAAAATGCAAATAACTATTTTGTAGGAAATTTTATCAGCTTGAATTTTAGTAAAAAGATAAAAATTGATAGGAGTAACTGTTTTCGAGATATAAGCAAGAAACCAAAACACTGTTACCTTAATTAAGCGTTTGCATATAAGCAAATTTAGTACTATTAGTATTATTATTATTAATGTTATTGTTATTAATATGACAACTAAAGACAACTCTGAAACCTTTAGTGACTTTTATGTCTTTTCCTTTTTTCTCTACTAAAGTGTTAGACACAGTTAAATTAGTTTAATTTCAGTTTTTCAAACATTTTATTTTAAAGCAAATTTTTGTTAAATATTATTTATATCCAACTTCATAACTCGCTTATGGTTGGTCCTACAAGAAAAATGCAAATAACTATTTTGTAGAATATTTTATCAGCTTTAATTTTGAAAAAAAGACAAAAATTCATAGGAGTAACTGTTTTCGAGATATAAGCAAGAAACCAAAAAACTGTTACCTTAATAAAGCGCTTGCATATAAGCAGATTTAGTACTATTAGTATTATTATTATTAATGTTATTGTTATTAATATGACGACTAAAAACGATTCTGAAGACTTTGGTGACTTTTATGTCTTTTTCTTTTTTCTCTACTAAAGTGTTAGACACAATTAATTTAGTTTAATTTCAGTATTTCAAACATTTTATTTTTAAGCAAGTTTTTGTTAAATATTATTTATATCCAACTTTATAACTCGCTTATGGTTGGTCCTACAAGAAAAATGCAAATAACTATTTTGTAGGAAATGTTATCAGCTTTAATTTTGAAAGAAAGATAAAAATTGATAGGAGTAACTGTTTTCGAGATATAAGCAAAAAACCAAAGTAAAAACTGTTATCGTTTCAGAACAAAAATATAATTCAGTTTTCAATGTTTGAGACGAAGACGAAAATGCAGCATTTAAAATCGACTCTAAAGACTTCAGTGACTTATATGTCACCCCCTTTTTTTCTAATAAAGTATTGGACCTAATAAATTAAGTGTATTTTAAATCACAAGACATTTTCTGTTAAAGCACTTCTTTTTTAAATATTAATTATTTTCAATCTTATATCTCGCTTATGGTTAGTCCTACATAAAAAATGCAAATAATTATTTTGTAGGAAATTTTATCAGCTTGAATTATTAGTAAAAAGATAAAAATTGATAGGAGTAACTGTTTTCGAGATATGAGCAAGAAACCAAAACACTGTTACCTTAATTAAGCGTTTGCATATAAGCAAATTTAGTACTATTAGTATTATTATTATTAATGTTATTGTTATTAATATGACGATTAAAGACAACTTTGAAACCTTTAGTGACTTTTATGTCTTCTTCTTTTTCCTCTACTAAAGTGTTAGACACAATTAAATTAGTTTAATTTCAGTTTTTCAAACATTTTATTTTAAAGCAAATTTTTGTTAAATATTATTTATATCCAACTCTATAACTCGCTTATGGTTGGTCCTACAAAAAAAATGCAAATAACTATTTTGTAGGAAATTTTATCAGCTTTAATATTGAAAAAAAGATAAAAATTGATAGGAGTAACTGTTTTCGAGGTATAAGCAAGAAACCAAAAAACTGTTACCTTAATAAAGCGCTTGCATATAAGCAGATTTAGTACTATTAGTATTATTATTATTAACGTTATTGTTATTAATATGACGACTAAAAACGATTCTGAAGACTTTGGTGACTTTTATGTCTTTTTCTTTTTTCTCTACTAAAGTGTTAGACTCAATTAATTTAGTTTAATTTCAGTTTTTCAAACATTTTATTTAAAGCAAATTTTTGTTAAATATTATTTATATCCAACTCTATAACTCGCTTATGGTTGGTCCTACAAGAAAAATGCAAACAACTATTTTGTAGGAAGCTTTATCAGCTTTAATTTTAAAAGAAAGATAAAAATTGATAGGAGTAACTGTTTTCGAGATATAAGCAAAAAACCAATAAGAAAACTGTAACAGTTACTGAACAAAAATGTAATTCAGTTTTCAATGTTTGAGACGAAGACGAAAATGCAGCATTTACAAACGACTCTAAAGACTTCAGTGACCTTTCTGTCACCTCTTTTTTCTTCTAATAAAGTATTGGACCCAATAAATTAAGTGTATTTTAAATCACAAGACATTTTCTGTTGAAGCACTTTTTTTTAAATTTTAATTATTTTCAAACTTATATCTCGCTTATGGTTAGTCCTACATTAAAAATGCAATTAACTATTTTGTAGGAAATTTTATCAGCTTTAATTTTAGTAAAATGATAAAAATTGATAGGAGTAACTGTTTTCGAGATATAAGCAAGAAACCAAAACACTGTTACCTTAATTAAGCGTTTGCATATAAGCAAATTTAGTACTATTAGTATTATTATTATTAATGTTATTGTTATTAATATTACGATTAAAGACAACTTTGAAACCTTTAGTGACTTTTATGTCTTCTTCTTTTTCCTCTACTAAAGTGTTAGACACAATTAAATTAGTTTAATTTCAGTTTTTCAAACATTTTATTTTAAAGCAAATTTTTGTTAAATATTATTTATATCCAACTCTATAACTCGCTTATGGTTGGTCCTACAAGAAAAATGCAAATAACTATTTTGTAAGAAATTTTATCAGCTTTAATTTTGAAAAAAAGATAAAAATTGATAGGAGTAACTGTTTTCGAGATATAAGCAAAAAACCAATAAGAAAACTGTGACTGTTACTGAACAAAAATGTAATTCGGTTTTCAATGTTTGAGACGAAGACGAAACTGCAGCATTTAAAAACGACTCTGAAGACTTCAGTGACTTTTATGTCACTTCCTTTTTCTTCTAATAAAGTATTGGACCCAATAAATTAAGTGTATTTTAAATCACAAGACATTTTCTGTTAAAGCACTTTTTTTTTAAATATTAATTATTTTCAATCATATATCTCGCTTATGGTTAGTCCTACATGAAAAATGCAAATAACTATTTTGTAGGAAATTTTATCAGCTTGAATTTTAGTAAAAAGATAAAAATTGATAGGAGTAACTGTTTTCGAGATATAAGCAAGAAACCAAAACACTGTTACCTTAATTAAGCGTTTGCATATAAGCAAATTTAGTACTATTAGTATTATTATTATTAATGTTATTGTTATTAATATGACAACTAAAGACAACTCTGAAACCTTTAGTGACTTTTATGTCTTTTCCTTTTTTCTCTACTAAAGTGTTAGACACAGTTAAATTAGTTTAATTTCAGTTTTTCAAACATTTTATTTTAAAGCAAATTTTTGTTAAATATTATTTATATCCAACTTCATAACTCGCTTATGGTTGGTCCTACAAGAAAAATGCAAATAACTATTTTGTAGAATATTTTATCAGCTTTAATTTTGAAAAAAAGACAAAAATTCATAGGAGTAACTGTTTTCGAGATATAAGCAAGAAACCAAAAAACTGTTACCTTAATAAAGCGCTTGCATATAAGCAGATTTAGTACTATTAGTATTATTATTATTAATGTTATTGTTATTAATATGACGACTAAAAACGATTCTGAAGACTTTGGTGACTTTTATGTCTTTTTCTTTTTTCTCTACTAAAGTGTTAGACACAATTAATTTAGTTTAATTTCAGTATTTCAAACATTTTATTTTTAAGCAAGTTTTTGTTAAATATTATTTATATCCAACTTTATAACTCGCTTATGGTTGGTCCTACAAGAAAAATGCAAATAACTATTTTGTAGGAAATGTTATCAGCTTTAATTTTGAAAGAAAGATAAAAATTGATAGGAGTAACTGTTTTCGAGATATAAGCAAAAAACCAAAGTAAAAACTGTTATCGTTTCAGAACAAAAATATAATTCAGTTTTCAATGTTTGAGACGAAGACGAAAATGCAGCATTTAAAATCGACTCTAAAGACTTCAGTGACTTATATGTCACCCCCTTTTTTTCTAATAAAGTATTGGACCTAATAAATTAAGTGTATTTTAAATCACAAGACATTTTCTGTTAAAGCACTTCTTTTTTAAATATTAATTATTTTCAATCTTATATCTCGCTTATGGTTAGTCCTACATAAAAAATGCAAATAATTATTTTGTAGGAAATTTTATCAGCTTGAATTATTAGTAAAAAGATAAAAATTGATAGGAGTAACTGTTTTCGAGATATGAGCAAGAAACCAAAACACTGTTACCTTAATTAAGCGTTTGCATATAAGCAAATTTAGTACTATTATTATTATTATTATTAATGTTATTGTTATTAATATGACGATTAAAGACAACTTTGAAACCTTTAGTGACTTTTATGTCTTCTTCTTTTTCCTCTACTAAAGTGTTAGACACAATTAAATTAGTTTAATTTCAGTTTTTCAAACATTTTATTTTAAAGCAAATTTTTGTTAAATATTATTTATATCCAACTCTATAACTCGCTTATGGTTGGTCCTACAAAAAAAATGCAAATAACTATTTTGTAGGAAATTTTATCAGCTTTAATTTTGAAAAAAAGATAAAAATTGATAGGAGTAACTGTTTTCGAGGTATAAGCAAGAAACCAAAAAACTGTTACCTTAATAAAGCGCTTGCATATAAGCAGATTTAGTACTATTAGTATTATTATTATTAACGTTATTGTTATTAATATGACGACTAAAAACGATTCTGAAGACTTTGGTGACTTTTATGTCTTTTTCTTTTTTCTCTACTAAAGTGTTAGACTCAATTAATTTAGTTTAATTTCAGTTTTTCAAACATTTTATTTAAAGCAAATTTTTGTTAAATATTATTTATATCCAACTCTATAACTCGCTTATGGTTGGTCCTACAAGAAAAATGCAAACAACTATTTTGTAGGAAGCTTTATCAGCTTTAATTTTAAAAGAAAGATAAAAATTGATAGGAGTAACTGTTTTCGAGATATAAGCAAAAAACCAATAAGAAAACTGTAACAGTTACTGAACAAAAATGTAATTCAGTTTTCAATGTTTGAGACGAAGACGAAAATGCAGCATTTACAAACGACTCTAAAGACTTCAGTGACCTTTCTGTCACCTCTTTTTTCTTCTAATAAAGTATTGGACCCAATAAATTAAGTGTATTTTAAATCACAAGACATTTTCTGTTGAAGCACTTTTTTTTAAATTTTAATTATTTTCAAACTTATATCTCGCTTATGGTTAGTCCTACATTAAAAATGAAATTAACTATTTTGTAGGAAATTTTATCAGCTTTAATTTTAGTAAAATGATAAAAATTGATAGGAGTAACTGTTTTCGAGATATAAGCAAGAAAGCAAAACACTGTTACCTTAATTAAGCGTTTGCATATAAGCAAATTTAGTACTATTAGTATTATTATTATTAATGTTATTGTTATTAATATTACGATTAAAGACAACTTTGAAACCTTTAGTGACTTTTATGTCTTCTTCTTTTTCCTCTACTAAAGTGTTAGACACAATTAAATTAGTTTAATTTCAGTTTTTCAAACATTTTATTTTAAAGCAAATTTTTGTTAAATATTATTTATATCCAACTCTATAACTCGCTTATGGTTGGTCCTACAAGAAAAATGCAAATAACTATTTTGTAAGAAATTTTATCAGCTTTAATTTTGAAAAAAAGATAAAAATTGATAGGAGTAACTGTTTTCGAGATATAAGCAAAAAACCAATAAGAAAACTGTGACTGTTACTGAACAAAAATGTAATTCGGTTTTCAATGTTTGAGACGAAGACGAAACTGCAGCATTTAAAAACGACTCTAAAGACTTCAGTGACTTTTATGTCACTTCCTTTTTCTTCTAATAAAGTATTGGACCCAATAAATTAAGTGTATTTTAAATCACAAGACATTTTCTGTTAAAGCACTTTTTTTTTAAATATTAATTATTTTCAATCATATATCTCGCTTATGGTTAGTCCTACATGAAAAATGCAAATAACTATTTTGTAGGAAATTTTATCAGCTTGAATTTTAGTAAAAAGATAAAAATTGATAGGAGTAACTGTTTTCGAGATATAAGCAAGAAACCAAAACACTGTTACCTTAATTAAGCGTTTGCATATAAGCAAATTTAGTACTATTAGTATTATTATTATTAATGTTATTGTTATTAATATGACAACTAAAGACAACTCTGAAACCTTTAGTGACTTTTATGTCTTTTCCTTTTTTCTCTACTAAAGTGTTAGACACAGTTAAATTAGTTTAATTTCAGTTTTTCAAACATTTTATTTTAAAGCAAATTTTTTTTAAATATTATTTATATCCAACTTCATAACTCGCTTATGGTTGGTCCTACAAGAAAAATGCAAATAACTATTTTGTAGAATATTTTATCAGCTTTAATTTTGAAAGAAAGACAAAAATTCATAGGAGTAACTGTTTTCGAGATATAAGCAAGAAACCAAAAAACTGTTACCTTAATAAAGCGCTTGCATATAAGCAGATTTAATACTATTAGTATTATTATTATTAATGTTATTGTTATTAATATGACGACTAAAAACGATTCTGAAGACTTTGGTGACTTTTATGTCTTTTTCTTTTTTCTCTACTAAAGTGTTAGACACAATTAATTTAGTTTAATTTCAGTATTTCAAACATTTTATTTTTAAGCAAGTTTTTGTTAAATATTATTTATATCCAACTTTATAACTCGCTTATGGTTGGTCCTACAAGAAAAATGCAAATAACTATTTTGTAGGAAATGTTATCAGCTTTAATTTTGAAAGAAAGATAAAAATTGATAGGAGTAACTGTTTTCGAGATATAAGCAAAAAACCAAAGTAAAAACTGTTACCGTTTCAGAACAAAAATGTAATTCAGTTTTCAATGTTTGAGACGAAGACGAAAATGCAGCATTTAAAATCGACTCTGAAGACTTCAGTGACTTATATGTCACCCCCTTTTTTTTTTTAATAAAGTATTGGACCTAATAAATTAAGTGTATTTTAAATCACAAGACATTTTCTGTTAAAGCACTTTTTTTTTAAATATTAATTATTTTCAATCATATATCTCGCTTATGGTTAGTCCTACATGAAAAATGCAAATAACTATTTTGTAGGAAATTTTATCAGCTTGAATTTTAGTAAAAAGATAAAAATTGATAGGAGTAACTGTTTTCGAGATATAAGCAAGAAACCAAAACACTGTTACCTTAATTAAGCGTTTGCATATAAGCAAATTTAGTACTATTAGTATTATTATTATTAATGTTATTGTTATTAATATGACAACTAAAGACAACTCTGAAACCTTTAGTTACTTTTATGTCTTTTCCTTTTTTCTCTACTAAAATGTTAGACACAGTTAAATTAGTTTAATTTCAGTTTTTCAAACATTTTATTTTAAAGCAAATTTTTGTTAAATATTATTTATATCCAACTCTATAACTCGCTTATGGTTGGTCCTACAAGAAAATTGCAAATAATTATTTTGTAGAATATTTTATCAGCTTTAATTTTGAAAGAAAGACAAAAATTCATAGGAGTAACTGTTTTCGAGATATAAGCAAGAAACCAAAAAACTGTTACCTTAATAAAGCGCTTGCATATAAGCAGATTTAGTACTATTAGTATTATTATTATTAATGTTATTGTTATTAATATGACGACTAAAAACGATTCTGAAGACTTTGGTGACTTTTATGTCTTTTTCTTTTTTCTCTACTAAAGTGTTAGACACAATTAATTTAGTTTAATTTCAGTATTTCAAACATTTTATTTTTAAGCAAGTTTTTGTTAAATATTATTTATATCCAACTTTATAACTCGCTTATGTTTGGTCCTACAAGAAAAATGCAATTAACTATTTTGTAGGAAATGTTATCAGCTTTAATTTTGAAAGAAAGATAAAAATTGATAGGAGTAACTGTTTTCGAGATATAAGCAAAAAACCAAAGTAAAAACTGTTACCGTTTCAGAACAAAAATGTAATTCAGTTTTCAATGTTTGAGACGAAGACGAAAATGCAGCATTTAAAATCGACTCTGAAGACTTCAGTGACTTATATGTTACCCCCTTTTTTTTTTTAATAAAGTATTGAACCTAATAAATTAAGTGTATTTTAAATCACAAGACATTTTCTGTTAAAGCACTTCTTTTTTAAATATTAATTATTTTCAATCTTATATCTCGCTTATGGTTAGTCCTACATAAAAAATGCAAATAACTATTTTGTAGGAAATTTTATCAGCTTGAATTTCAGTAAAAAAATAAAAATTGATAGAAGTAACTGTTTTCGAGATATGAGCAAGAAACCAAAACACTGTTACCTTAATTAAGCGTTTGCATATAAGCAAATTTAGTACTATTAGTATTATTATTATTAATGTTATTGTTATTAATATGACGATTAAAGACAACTTTGAAACCTTTAGTGACTTTTATGTCTTTTTCTTTTTCCTCTACTAAAGTGTTAGACTCAATTAATTTAGTTTAATTTCGGTTTTTCAAACATTTTATTTTAAAGCAAATTTTTGTTAAATATTATTTATATCCAACTCTATAACTCGCTTATGGTTGGTCCTACAAAAAAATGCAAATAACTATTTTGTAGGAAATTTTATTAGCTTTAATTTTGAAAAAAAAATAAAAATTGATAGGAGTAACTGTTTTCGAGATATAAGCAAGAAACCAAAAAAATGTTACGTTAATTAAGCATTTGCATATAAGCAAATTTAGTACTATTAGTATTATTATTATTAATGATATTGTTATTAATATGACGACTAAAGACGACTCTGAAACATTTAGCGACTTTTATGTCTTCTCCTTTTTCCTCTACTAAAGTGTTAGACACAATTAATTTAGTTTAATTCCGGTTTTTCAAGCATTTTATTTTAAAGCAAATTTTTGTTAAATATTATTTATATCCAACTCTATAACTCGTTTATGCTTGGTCCTACAAGAAAAATGTAAATAACTATTTTGTTGGAAATTTTATCAGCTTTAATTTTGAAAGAAAGATAAAATTTGATAGGAGTAACTGTTTTCGAGATATAAGCAAAAAACCAATAAGAAAACTGTAACTGTTACTGAACAAAAATGTAATTCAGTTTTCAATGTTTGAGACGAAGTCAAAAATGCAGCATTTAAAAACGACTCTGAAGACTTCAGTGACTTTTATGTCACCTCCTTTTTCTTCTAATAAAGTATTGGACCCAACAAATTAAGTGTATTTTAAATCACAAGACATTTTCTGTTAAAACACTTTTTTTTAATTAATAATTATTTTCAAACTTATATCTCGCTTATGGTTAGTTCTACATGAAAAATGCAAATAACTATTTTGTAGGAAATTTTATCACCTTTAATTTTGGTGAAAAAGTAAAAATTGATAGGATTAACTGTTTTCGAGATATAGGCAAAAAACAAAAAAACTGTTACCTTAACTAAGCGCTTGCATATAAGCAAATTTAGTACTACTAGTATTGTTATTATAAATGTTATTGTTATTAATATGACGACTAAAGACAACTTTAAGACTTTAGTGACTTTTATGTCTCCTCCTTTTTCCTCTACTAAAGTGTTAGACACAATTAATTTAGTTTAATTTCGGTTTTTCAAACATTTTATTTTAAAGCAAATTTTTGTTAAATATTAAAAACTATAAAATGGCTTAGATTGCCTAAAAACACAGATCACACATGATCTTTTGCATAAAAATGAGAAAACGCTCATGTAACACACAAAATAAGCTCCATTTTTCCTTTTTAAAAGTATTATTATTATTATTACTTTTGTTACTATTACTATTATTATTATTATTATTATTATTATTATTATTATTATTATTATTGTTATTATTATTATTATTATTATTATTATTATTATTATTATTATTATTATTAAAAACTTATATTAAACAGACAGAAAACGTCGTATTCTGACACAACTTAAAACACAGATCACACATGATCTTTTGCATAGAAATGAGAAAACGCTCATATAACACAAAATAAGCTTCATTTTGGCTTAGAAAACTAAGCTTACTTTTACTACTACTATTATTTTTATTTTTATTATTATTATTATTACTATTATTTTTATTATTATTATTACTATTATTATTATTATTATTATTATTATTATTATTATTAATATTATTATTATTAAAGACCGATTATAACTTTTGTATAGTAAATGTTTTTATACCAGTTTTAAAATGAGTTATTAATTTTAGACAATTTCTTGCCTAAAAACACAGATCACAGATGATCTCTTGCATAGAAATGAGAAAACGCTCAGATAACACAAAATAAGAATCATTTTTGCTTAGAAAAACTAAGCTTTAATTTAGAAAGAAATTTATTATTATAAGTATTATTATCATTATTATTATTATTATTATTATTATTATTATTATTATTATTATTATTAACTTTTGTATAGTAAATGTTTTTATACCAGTTTTAAAATGAGTTATTAATTTTAATCAATTTCTTGCCTAAAAACACAGATCACAGATGATCTCTTGCATAGAAATGAGAAAACGCTCATATAACACACAAAATAAGCATCATTTTTGCTTAGAAAAACTAAGCTTTAATTTAGAAAGAAATTCATTATTATAAGTATTATTATCATTATTATTATTATTATTATTATTATTATTTCTTTTAATACTATTATTATTATTATTATTATTATTATTATTATTATTACTATTATTATTATTATTATTACTATTATTATTATTATTATTATTATTATTATTATTATTATTATTAACTTTTGTATAGTAAATGTTTTTATACCAGTTTTAAAATGAGTTATTAATTTTAGACAATTTCTTGCCTAAAAATACAGATCACAGATGATTTCTTGCATAGAAATGAGAAAGCGCTCATATAACACACAAAATAAGCGTCATTTTTGCTTAGAAAACTAAGCTTACTTTTATTTCTATTATTATTTTTATTATTATTATTATTATTATTATTATTATTATTATTATTATTATTATTATTGTTATTATTATTATTATTATTATTATTGTTATTATTATTATTATTATTAAAAACTTATATTAAACAGACAGAAAACGTCGTATTCTGACACAAAAAAAACGAATTACGTTATAGACTTGACGAGAACGGCGTATCTCGGACTCTTATAGGACTCTTATAGGGTCAAAAATTATCAGTTTGGATTAAAACAAATTATTTTTGTTGACTCTCAGTCTGAATTGTTCATCAGTTCAAACAAAAACGGCTTACTTTAGACGATCTTTTGCTTTGAACAAGAAAACTTACATCGAACAGACTAAAAACGTATTAATCTGGCATAAAAGAGCAATTTATGTATCACTTTGAATAAAGGCAGCTAATCCTATTCGTTTCATTGCTTAAAATAGACAAAATTGTTAATAAATCTAACAAAAACGCTGTATTCTAGCACAAAATACTAATTACATTATAGTTTCGACGAGAATAGCTTATTTGGAATGATTCTATGCTTCCAAACGAGTAAATTTTTAATAAACAGATGCCAAACATCATGTTTTGTCCTATAAAGACATTTTATATTGCAGTTTGTATTAAAACAAAATATTTTCGTTGATTCTTTGTTAGAAGCAGCAAACCTAACATTAAAGAATCTGAAAACTTTGTATTCGGACACAAACCACCGAATTTTGTTTCAGTTTAGACAAAAACGGTTGATTTTCGACAATATTTTGCTTTGAACAAGAAAGCTTATATCAAACTGACTAAAAACGTCTTATTTTAGCACAAAACAAAAGATTTGCGTTATAGTCTTAAAGCTGATTCATGCCACAGTTTGGATAAAAACCAATTATTTTTGTTAATTCATTGTTACAAACAAGAAACCTTACATCAAAGAAACTGAAAACCCCTTATTTAGGCACAGAAATTCGAATTACGTTTCAGTCTGGACAAAAACTGCTTATTTTAGACGATCCTTTGTTTTGAACACGAAAACTTACATTAAAAAGATTAAAAACGTCTTATTCTGGCTGAAAACTGCAAATTATATATTACTCTAGATAAAAGCAATTTATCCTGATTACTCCTTTACTTAGAATAGAGTAAACTTGTATAAAACTTAATGAAAACTTTAAATTTCGTCGCAAAGAAATAATTTACGTTATAGTTTTGACCAGCACTGTTTATTTCAAACGATTTTATGATTCGAAACTAATGAACTTTTATGGGGCAGATGCAAAACCACATATTACAATATAAAGCGTTGTTTTAAAGCAAATTATTACCTTTTGCAACAAGAAATTTCACGTCAAAGAAACTGAAAATATCGTATCCATGCACAGATATCGAATTACGTATCAGTTTAGGCAAATACAGCTTATTTTAAACGATTCCTTGCTATAAACAAGAAAAATTTTATCAAACATATTGAAAATGTCTTATTCTCGAAAATAGGAGCAAATTATGTATCAGTTTTAACAAAAGCGGATTACTCTGTTTGATTCTATGCTTAGAGTAGAGTAAACTACTATAAAACGTAATGAAAACTCTATATTCAAGCTCAAAAGAACAAATTACGTTATAGTTTTGACAAAAAAAAAATTATTTCGGACGACTACATATTTCGAAGTAAGCAAACTTTAATTGAACAAGTGCAAAAGCTAATACTTTGCTTTGAAATAACGATTTATGTGGTAATATGGTATTTTGCATCTGTCCTATAATAGTTTACTCGTTTCGCTCCATTGAATCATTCGAAATAAATTATTTTGACACAACAACGAAAATAATTTTTTTGTTTAAACTGTAACATGTCGTTTTTATAAAACGAACTAAGACGTTTGGCATCTGTTTAGTGAAAGTTTTCTCGTTTGGGGGCATAAAATCGTTTGAAATTAACAGTTCTGGTCAAAACTATAACGTAAATTATTTCTTTGAGACGAAATTTAAAGTTTTCATTAAGTTTTATACAAGTTTGCTCTATTCTAAGCAAAGGAGTAATCAGGATAAACTGTTTTTATCCAAAGTAATACATAATTTGCAGTTTTGAGCCAGAATAAGACGTTTTTAATCTTTTTAATGTAAGTTTTCGTGTTCAAAAGAAAGAATCGTCTAAAATAAGCAATTTGTGTCCAGACTGAAACGTAATTTGATTTTCTGGGCCTGAATAAGAGGTTTTCAGTTTCTTTGATGTAAGGTTTCTTGTTTGTAACAATGAATAAACGAAAATCATTGGTTTTAATCCAAACTGTGACATAAATCGTTTTTTAAAGGCGAAATCAGACGTTTTGCCTCTGTTCAGTGAAAGTATACTGGTTTCAAAGCATAGAATCGTTTGAAATTAACAGTTCTCGTCAAGACTATAAAGCAAATCTTTAAAGTGATACAAAGAAATAATTTACGTAATAGTTTTGACCAGAACTGTTAATTTCAAACGATTTTATGCCCCCAAACGAGAAAACTTTCACTAAACAGATGCCAAACGTCTTAGTTCGTTTTATAAAAGCGACTTATGTTACAGTTTAAACAAAAACAAATTATTTGTGTTGTTGTTGTGTCAAAATAATTTATTTCTAATGATTCAATGGAGCGAAACGGGTAAACTTTTATAGGACAGATGCAAAATATCATATTACCACATAAATCATTATTTTAAAGCAAAGTATTAGCTTTTGCACATGTTCAATTAAAGTTTGCTTACTTCGAAGTATGTAATCGTCCGAAATATTTTTTTTGTCAAAACTATAACATAATTTGTTCTTTTGAGCTTGAATATAGAGTTTTCATTACGTTTTATAGTAGTTTACTCTACTCTAAGCATAGAATCAAACAGAGTAATCCGCTTTTGTTAAAACTGATACATAATTTGCTCTTATTTTCGAGAATAAGACGTTTTCAATATGCTTGATAAAATTTTTCTTGTTTATAGCAAGGAATCGTTTAAAATAAGCTGTATTTGCCTAAACTGATACGTAATTAGATATTTATGTATGGATACGAAGTTTTCAGTTTCTTTGACGTGAAATTTCTTGTTGCAAAAGGTAATACTTTGCTTTAAAACAACGCTTTATATGGTAATATGTGGTTTTGCATCTGCCCCATAAAAGTTCATTAGTTTTGAATCATAATTTCGTTTGAAATAAACAGTGCTGGTCAAAACTATAACGTAAATTATTTCTTTGAGACGAAATTTAAAGTTTTCATTAAGTTTTATACAAGTTTACTCTATTCTAAGTAAAGGAGTGATCAGGATAAATTGCTTTTATCTAGAGTAATATATAATTTGCAGTTTTCAGCCAGAATAAGACGTTTTTAATCTTTTTAATGTAAGTTTTCGTGTTCAAAACAAAGGATCGTCTAAAATAAGCAGTTTTTGTCCAGACTGAAACGTAATTCGAATTTCTGTGCCTAAATAAGGGGTTTTCAGTTTCTTTGATGTAAGGTTTCTTGTTTGTAACAATGAATTAACAAAAATAATTGGTTTTTATCCAAACTGTGGCATGAATCAGCTTTAAGACTATAACGCAAATCTTTTGTTTTGTGCTAAAATAAGACGTTTTTAGTCAGTTTGATATAAGCTTTCTTGTTCAAAGCAAAATATTGTCGAAAATCAACCGTTTTTGTCTAAACTGAAACAAAATTCGGTGGTTTGTGTCCGAATACAAAGTTTTCAGATTCTTTAATGTTAGGTTTGCTGCTTCTAACAAAGAATCAACGAAAATATTTTGTTTTAATACAAACTGCAATATAAAATGTCTTTATAGGACAAAACATGATGTTTGGCATCTGTTTATTAAAAATTTACTCGTTTGGAAGCATAGAATCATTCCAAATAAGCTATTCTCGTCGAAACTATAATGTAATTAGTATTTTGTGCTAGAATACAGCGTTTTTGTTAGATTTATTAACAATTTTGTCTATTTTAAGCAATGAAACGAATAGGATTAGCTGCCTTTATCCAAAGTGATACATAAATTGCTCTTTTATGCCAGATTAATACGTTTTTAGTCTGTTCGATGTAAGTTTTCCTGTTCAAAGCAAAAGATCGTCTAAAGTAAGCCGTTTTTGTTTGAACTGATGAACAATTCAGACTGAGAGTCAACAAAAATAATTTGTTTTAATCCAAACTGATAATTTTTGACCCTATAAGAGTCCTATAAGAGTCCGAGATACGCCGTTCTCGTCAAGTCTATAACGTAATTCGTTTTTTTGTGTCAGAATACGACGTTTTCTGTCTGTTTAATATAAGTTTTTAATAATAATAATAATAATAACAATAATAATAATAATAATAATAACAATAATAATAATAATAATAATAATAATAATAATAATAATAATAATAATAATAATAATAATAATAATAAAAATAATAATAGAAATAAAAGTAAGCTTAGATTTCTAAGCAAAAATGAAGCTTATTTTGTGTGTTATATGAGCGCTTTCTCATTTCTATGCAAGAAATCATCTGTGATCTGTATTTTTAGGCAAGAAATTGTCTAAAATTAATAACTCATTTTAAAACTGGTATAAAAACATTTACTATACAAAAGTTAATAATAATAATAATAATAATAATAATAATAATAATAATAATAATAATAATAATAATAGTAATAATAATAATAATAGTAATAAAAGAAATAATAATAATAATAATAATAATAATAATAATAATAATAATGATAATAATACTTATAATAATGAATTTCTTTCTAAATTAAAGCTTAGTTTTTCTAAGCAAAAATGATGCTTATTTTGTGTGTTATATGAGCGCTTTCTCATTTCTATGCAAGAAATCATCTGTGATCTGTATTTTTAGGCAAGAAATTGTCTAAAATTAATAACTCATTTTAAAACTGGTATAAAAACATTTACTATACAAAAGTTAATAATAATAATAATAATAATAATAATAATAATAATAGTAATAAAAGAAACAATAATAATAATAATAATAATAATAATAATAATAATAATAATAATAATAATAATAATAATAATAATAATAATAATAATAATAATAATAATAATAATAATAATAATGATAATAATACTTATAATAATGAATTTCTTTCTAAATTAAAGCTTAGTTTTTCTAAGCAAAAATGATGCTTATTTTGTGTGTTATATGAGCGTTTTCTCATTTCTATGCAAGAGATCATCTGTGATCTGTGTTTTTAGGCAAGAAATTGAATAAAATTAATAACTCATTTTAAAACTGGTATAAAAACATTTACTATACAAAAGTTAATAATAATAATAATAATAATAATATTAATAATAATAATAATAATAATAGTAATAAAAGAAACAATAATAATAATAATAATAATGATAATAATACTTATAATAATAAATTTCTTTCTAAATTAAAGCTTAGTTTTTCTAAGCAAAAATGATGCTTATTTTGTGTTATCTGAGCGTTTTCTCATTTCTATGCAAGAGATCATCTGTGATCTGTGTTTTTAGGCAAGAAATTGTCTAACATTAATAACTCATTTTAAAACTGGTATAAAAACATTTACTATACAAAAGTTATAATCGGTCTTTAATAAGAATAATATTAATAATAATAATAATAATAATAATAATAATAATAATAATAATAATAATAATAGTAATAATATTAATAAAAATAATAGTAATAATAATAGTAATAATAAAAATAAAAATAATAGTAGTAGTAAAAGTAAGCTTAGTTTTCTAAGCCAAAATGAAGCTTATTTTGTGTTATATGAGCGTTTTCTCATTTCTATGCAAAAGATCATGTGTGATCTGTGTTTTAAGTTGTGTCAGAATACGACGTTTTCTGTCTGTTTAATATAAGTTTTTAATAATAATAATAATAATAATAATAATAATAATAATAATAATAATAATAACAATAATAATAATAATAATAATAATAATAATAATAATAGTAATAGTAACAAAAGTAATAATAATAATAATACTTTTAAAAAGGAAAAATGGAGCTTATTTTGTGTGTTACATGAGCGTTTTCTCATTTTTATGCAAAAGATCATGTGTGATCTGTGTTTTTAGGCAATCTAAGCCATTTTATAGTTTTTAATATTTAACAAAAATTTGCTTTAAAATAAAATGTTTGAAAAACCGAAATTAAACTAAATTAATTGTGTCTAACACTTTAGTAGAGGAAAAAGGAGGAGACATAAAAGTCACTAAAGTCTTAAAGTTGTCTTTAGTCGTCATATTAATAACAATAACATTTATAATAACAATACTAGTAGTACTAAATTTGCTTATGTGCAAGCGCTTAATTAAGGTAACAGTTTTTTTGTTTTTTGCCTATATCTCGAAAACAGTTACCCCTATCAATTTTTACTTTTTCACCAAAATTAAAGGTGATAAAATTTCCTACAAAATAGTTATTTGCATTTTTCATGTAGAACTAACCATAAGCGAGATATAAGTTTGAAAATAATTATTAATTAAAAAAAAGTGTTTTAACAGAAAATGTCTTGTGATTTAAAATACACTTAATTTGTTGGGTCCAATACTTTATTAGAAGAAAAAGGAGGTGACATAAAAGTCACTGAAGTCTTCAGAGTCGTTTTTAAATGCTGCATTTTTGACTTCGTCTCAAACATTGAAAACTGAATTACATTTTTGTTCAGTAACAGTTACAGTTTTCTTATTGGTTTTTTGCTTATATCTCGAAAACAGTTACTCCTATCAAATTTTATCTTTCTTTCAAAATTAAAGCTGATAAAATTTCCAACAAAATAGTTATTTACATTTTTCTTGTAGGACCAAGCATAAACGAGTTATAGAGTTGGATATAAATAATATTTAACAAAAATTTGCTTTAAAATAAAATGCTTGAAAAACCGGAATTAAACTAAATTAATTGTGTCTAACACTTTAGTAGAGGAAAAAGGAGAAGACATAAAAGTCACTAAATGTTTCAGAGTCGTCTTTAGTCGTCATATTAATAACAATAACATTAATAATAATAATACTAATAGTACTAAATTTGCTTATATGCAAACGCTTAATTAACGTAACATTTTTTTGGTTTCTTGCTTATATCTCGAAAACAGTTACTCCTATCAATTTTTATCTTTTTTTCAAAATTAAAGCTAATAAAATTTCCTACAAAATAGTTATTTGCATTTTTTTGTAGGACCAACCATAAGCGAGTTATAGAGTTGGATATAAATAATATTTAACAAAAATTTGCTTTAAAATAAAATGTTTGAAAAACCGAAATTAAACTAAATTAATTGAGTCTAACACTTTAGTAGAGGAAAAAGAAAAAGACATAAAAGTCACTAAAGATTTTAGAGTTGTCTTTAGTTGTCATATTAATAACAATAACATTAATAATAATAATACTAATAGTACTAAATTTGCTTATATGCAAACGCTTAATTAAGGTAACAGTGTTTTGGTTTCTTGCTTATATCTCGAAAACAATTACTCCTATCAATTTTTATCTTTTTACTAAAATTCAAGCTGATAAAATTTCCTACAAAATAGCTATTTGCATTTTTCTTGTAGGACCAACCATAAGCGAGTTATAGAGTTGGATATAAATAATATTTAACAAAAATTTGCTTTAAAATAAAATGTTTGAAAAACTGAAATTAAACTAATTTAATTGTGTCTAACACTTTAGTAGAGGAAAAAGAAGAAGACATAAAAGTCACTAAAAGTTTCAAAGTTGACTTTAATCGTCATATTAATAACAATAACATTAATAATAATAATACTAATAGTACTAAATTTGTTTATATGCAAACGCTTAATTAAGGTAACAGTGTTTTGGTTTCTTGCTCATATCTCAAAACAGTTACTCCTATCAATTTTTATCTTTTCACCAAAATTCAAGCTGATAAAATTTCCTACGAAATAGTTATTTGCATTTTTTATGTAGGACTAACCATAAGCGAGATATAAGATTGAAAATAATTAATATTTAAAAAAGAAGTGCTTTAACAGAAAATGTCTTGTGATTTAAAATACACTTAATTTATTAGGTCCAATACTTTATTAAAAAAAAAGGGGGTGACATATAAGTCACTGAAGTCTTCAGAGTCGATTTTAAATGCTGCATTTTCGTCTTCGTCTCAAACATTGAAAACTGATTTACATTTTTGTTCTGAAACGGTAACAGTTTGTACTTTGGTTTTTTGCTTATATCTCGAAAACAGTTACTCCTATCAATTTTTATCTTTCTTTCAAAATTAAAGCTGATAACATTTCCTACAAAATAGTTATTTGCATTTTTCTTGTAGGACCAACCATAAGCGAGTTATAAAGTTGGATATAAATAATATTTAACAAAAACTTGCTTAAAAATAAAATGTTTGAAATACTGAAATTAAACTAAATTAATTGTGTCTAACACTTTAGTAGAGAAAAAAGAAAAAGACATAAAAGTCACCAAAGTCTTCAGAATCGTTTTTAGTCGTCATATTAATAACAATAACATTAATAATAATAATACTAATAGTACTAAATCTGCTTATATGCAAGCGCTTTATTAAGGTAACAGTTTTTTGGTTTCTTGCTTATATCTCGAAAACAGTTACTCCTATGAATTTTTGTCTTTCTTTCAAAATTAAAGCTGATAAAATATTCTACAAAATAGTTATTTGCATTTTTCTTGTAGGACCAACCATAAGCGAGTTATAGAGTTGGATATAAATAATATTTAACAAAAATTTGCTTTAAAATAAAATGTTTGAAAAACTGAAATTAAACTAATTTAACTGTGTCTAACACTTTAGTAGAGAAAAAAGGAAAAGACATAAAAGTCACTAAAGGTTTCAGAGTTGTCTTTAGTTGTCATATTAATAACAATAACATTAATAATAATAATACTAATAGTACTAAATTTGCTTATATGCAAACGCTTAATTAAGGTAACAGTGTTTTGGTTTCTTGCTTATATCTCGAAAACAGTTACTCCTATCAATTTTTATCTTTTTACTAAAATTCAAGCTGATAAAATTTCCTACAAAATAGTTATTTGCATTTTTCATATAGGACTAACCATAAGCGAGATATATGATTGAAAATAATTAATATTTAAAAAAGAAGTGCTTTAACAGAAAATGTCTTGTGATTTAAAATACACTTAATTTATTAGGTCCAATACTTTATTAAAAAAAAAGGAAGTGACATAAAAGTCACTGAAGTCTTCAGAGTCGTTTTTAAATGCTGCAGTTTCGTCTTCGTCTCAAACATTGAAAACCGAATTACATTTTTGTTCAGTAACAGTCACAGTTTTCTTATTGGTTTTTTGCTTATATCTCGAAAACAGTTACTCCTATCAATTTTTATCTTTTTTTCAAAATTAAAGCTGATAAAATTTCCAACAAAATAGATATTTGCATTTTTCTTGTAGGACCAACCATAAGCGAGTTATAGAGTTGGATATAAATAATATTTAACAAAAATTTGCTTTAAAATAAAATGTTTGAAAAACTGAAATTAAACTAATCTAATTGTGTCTAACACTTTGGTAGAGGAAAAAGAAGAAGACATAAAAGTCACTAAAGGTTTCAAAGTTGTCTTTAATCGTCATATTAATAACAATAACATTAATAATAATAATACTAATAGTACTAAATTTGCTTATATGCAAACGCTTAATTAAGGTAACAGTGTTTTGGTTTCTTGCTCATATCTCGAAAACAGTTACTCCTATCAATTTTTATCTTTTTACTAAAATTCAAGCTGATAAAATTTCCTACAAAATAGTTATTTGCATTTTTTGTGTAGGACTAACCATAAGCGAGATATAAGATTGAAAATATTTAATATTTAAAAAAGAAGTGCTTTAACAGAAAATGTCTTGTGATTTAAAATACACTTAATTTATTAGGTCCAATACTTTATTAAAAAAAAAGGGGGTGACATATAAGTCACTGAAGTCTTCAGAGTCGATTTTAAATGCTGCATTTTCGTCTTCGTCTCAAACATTGAAAACTGAATTACATTTTTGTTCTGAAACGGTAACAGTTTTTACTTTGGTTTTTTGCTTATATCTCGAAAACAGTTACTCCTATCAATTTTTATCTTTCTTTCAAAATTAAAGCTGATAACATTTCCTACAAAATAGTTATTTGCATTTTTCTTGTAGAACCAACCATAAGCGAGTTATAAAGTTAGATATAAATCATATTTAACAAAAACTTGCTTAAAAATAAAATGTTTGAAATACTGAAATTAAACTAAATTAATTGTGTCTAACACTTTAGTAGAGAAAAAAGAAAAAGACATAAAAGTCACCAAAGTCTTCAGAATCGTTTTTAGTCGTCATATTAATAACAATAACATTAATAATAATAATACTAATAGTACTAAATTTGCTTATATGCAAACGCTTAATTAAGGTAACAGTGTTTTGGTTTCTTGCTCATATCTCGAAAACAGTTACTCCTATCAACTTTTATCTTTTTACTAAAATTCAAGCTGATAAAATTTCCTACAAAATAATTATTTGCATTTTTTATGTAGGACTAACCATAAGCGAGATATAAGATTGAAAATAATTAATATTTAAAAAAGAAGTGCTTTAACAGAAAATGTCTTGTGATTTAAAATACACTTAATTTATTAGGTCCAATACTTTATTAGAAAAAAAGGGGGTGACATATAAGTCACTGAAGTCTTCAGAGTCGATTTTAAATGCTGCATTTTCGTCTTCGTCTCAAACATTGAAAACTGAATTACATTTTTGTTCTAAAACGGTAACAGTTTTTACATTGGTTTTTTGCTTATATCTCGAAAACAGTTACTCCTATCAATTTTTATCTTTCTTTCAAAATTAAAGCTGATAACATTTCCTACAAAATAGTTATTTGCATTTTTCTTGTAGGACCAACCATAAGCGAGTTATAAAGTTGGATATAAATAATATTTAACAAAAACTTGCTTAAAAATAAAATGTTTGAAATACTGAAATTAAACTAAATTAATTGTGTCTAACACTTTAGTAGAGAAAAAAGAAAAAGACATAAAAGTCACCAAAGTCTTCAGAATCGTTTTTAGTCGTCATATTTATAACAATAACATTAATAATAATAATACTAATAGTACTAAATCTGCTTATATGCAAGCGCTTTATTAAGGTAACAGTTTTTTGGTTTCTTGCTTATATCTCGAAAACAGTTACTCCTATGAATTTTTGTCTTTTTTTCAAAATTAAAGCTGATAAAATTTCCTACAAAATAGTTATTTGCATTTTTTTTGTAGGACCAACCATAAGCGAGTTATAGAGTTGGATATAAATAATTTTTAACAAAAATTTGCTTTAAAATAAAATGTTTGAAAAACTGAAATTAAACTAATTTAATTGTGTCTAACACTTTAGTAGAGAAAAAAGGAAAAGACATAAAAGTCACTAAAGGTTTCAGAGTTGTCTTTAGTTGTCATATTAATAACAATAACATTTATAATAATAATACTAATAGTACTAAATTTGCTTATATGCAAACGCTTAATTAAGGTAACAGTGTTTTGGTTTCTTGCTTATATCTCGAAAACAGTTACTCCTATCAATTTTTATCTTTTTAATAAAATTCAAGCTGATAAAATTTCCTATAAAATAGTTATTTGCATTTTTCATGTAGGACTAACCATAAGCGAGATATATGATTGAAAATAATTAATATTTAAAAAAAAAGTGCTTTAACAGAAAATGTCTTGTGATTTAAAATACACTTAATTTATTGGGTCCAATACTTTATTAGAAGAAAAAGGAAGTGACATAAAAGTCACTGAAGTCTTCAGAGTCGTTTTTAAATGCTGCAGTTTCGTCTTCGTCTCAAACATTGAAAACTGAATTACATTTTTGTTCAGTAACAGTCACAGTTTTCTTATTGGTTTTTTGCTTACATCTCGAAAACAGTTACTCCTATCAATTTTTATCTTTCTGTCAAAATTAAAGCTGATAAAATTTCCAACAAAATAGATATTTGCATTTTTCTTGTAGGATCAACCATAAGCGAGTTATAGAGTTGGATATAAATAATATTTAACAAAAATTTGCTTTAAAATAAAATGTTTGAAAAACTGAAATTAAACTAATTTAATTGTGTCTAACACTTTAGTAGAGGAAAAAGAAGAAGACATAAAAGTCACTAAAGGTTTCAAAGTTGTCTTTAATCGTCATATTAATAACAATAACATTAATAATAATAATACTAATAGTACTAAATTTGCTTATATGCAAACGCTTAATTAAGGTAACAGTGTTTTGGTTTCTTGCTCATATCTCGAAAACAGTTACTCCTATCAATTTTTATCTTTCTGTCAAAATTAAAGCTTATAACATTTCCTACAAAATAGTTATTTGCATTTTTCTTGTGGGACCAACCATAAGCGAGTTATAAAGTTGGATATAAATAATATTTAACAAAAACTTGCTTAAAAATAAAATGTTTGAAATACTGAAATTAAACTAAATTAATTGTGTCTAACACTTTAGTAGAGAAAAAAGAAAAAGACATAAAAGTCACCAAAGTCTTCAGAATCGTTTTTAGTCGTCATATTAATAACAATAACATTAATAATAATAATACTAATAGTACTAAATCTGCTTATATGCAAGCGCTTTATTAAGGTAACAATTTTTTGGTTTCTTGCTTATATCTCGAAAACAGTTACTCCTATGAATTTTTGTCTTTTTTTCAAAATTAAAGCTGATAAAATTTCCTACAAAATAGTTATTTGCATTTTTCTTGTAGGACCAACCATAAGCGAGTTATAGAGTTGGATATAAATAATTTTTAACAAAAATTTGCTTTAAAATAAAATGTTTGAAAAACTGAAATTAAACTAATTTAATTGTGTCTAACACTTTAGTAGAGGAAAAAGGAAAAGACATAAAAGTCACTAAAGGTTTCAGAGTTGTCTTTAGTTGTCAAATTAATAACAATAACATTAATAATAATAATACTAATAGTACTAAATTTGTTTATATGCAAACGCTTAATTAAGGTAACAGTGTTTTGGTTTCTTGCTTATATCTCGAAAACAGTTACTCCTATCAATTTTTATCTTTTTACTAAAATTCAAGCTGATAAAATTTCCTATAAAATAGTTATTTGCATTTTTCATGTAGGACTAACCATAAGCGAGATATATGATTGAAAATAATTAATATTTAAAAAAAAAGTGCTTTAACAGAAAATGTCTTGTGATTTAAAATACACTTAATTTATTGGGTCCAATACTTTATTAGAAGAAAAAGGAAGTGACATTAAAGTCACTGAAGTCTTCAGAGTCGTTTTTAAATGCTGCAGTTTCGTCTTCGTCTCAAACATTGAAAACTGAATTACATTTTTGTTCAGTAACAGTCACAGTTTTCTTATTGGTTTTTTGCTTATATCTCGAAAACAGTTACTCCTATCAATTTTTATCTTTCTGTCAAAATTAAAGCTGATAAAATTTCCTACAAAATAGTTATTTGCATTTTTCTTGTAGGACCAACCATAAGCGAGTTATAGAGTTGGATATAAATAATATTTAACAAAAATTTGCTTTAAAATAAAATGTTTGAAAAACTGAAATTAAACTAATTTAATTGTGTCTAACACTTTAGTAGAGGAAAAAGAAGAAGACATAAAAGTCACTAAAGGTTTCAAAGTTGTCTTTAATCGTCATATTAATAACAATAACATTAATAATAATAATACTAATAGTACTAAATTTGCTTATATGCAAACGCTTAATTAAGGTAACAGTGTTTTTGTTTCTAGCTCATATCTCGAAAACAGTTACTCCTATCAATTTTTATCTTTCTTTCAAAATTAAAGCTGATAACATTTCCTACAAAATAGTTATTTGCATTTTTCTTGTAGGACCAACCATAAGCGAGTTATAAAGTTGGATATAAATAATATTTAACAAAAACTTGCTTAAAAACAAAATGTTTGAAATACTGAAATTAAACTAAATTAATTGTGTCTAACACTTTAGTAGAGAAAAAAGAAAAAGACATAAAAGTCACCAAAGTCTTCAGAATCGTTTTTAGTCGTCATATTAATAACAATAACATTAATAATAATAATACTAATAGTACTAAATCTGCTTATATGCAAGCGCTTTATTAAGGTAACAGTTTTTTGGTTTCTTGCTTATATCTCGAAAACAGTTACTCCTATGAATTTTTGTCTTTCTTTTAAAATTAAAGCTGATAAAATATTCTACAAAATAGTTATTTGCATTTTTCTTGTAGGACCAACCATAAGCGAGTTATAGAGTTGGATATAAATAATATTTAACAAAAATTTGCTTTAAAATAAAATGTTTGAAAAACTGAAATTAAACTAATTTAACTGTGTCTAACACTTTAGTAGAGAAAAAAGGAAAAGACATAAAAGTCACTAAAGGTTTCAGAGTTGTCTTTAGTTGTCATATTAATAACAATAACATTAATAATAATAATACTAATAGTACTAAATTTGCTTATATGCAAACGCTTAATTAAGGTAACAGTGTTTTGGTTTCTTGCTTATATCTCGAAAACAGTTACTCCTATCAATTTTTATCTTTTTACTCAGATTCAAGCTGATAAAATTTCCTACAAAATAGTTATTTGCATTTTTTATGTAGGACTAACCATAAGCGAGATATAAGATTGAAAATAATTAATATTTAAAAAAGAAGTGCTTTAACAGAAAATGTCTTGTGATTTAAAATACACTTAATTTATTGGGTCCAATACTTTATTAGAAGAAAAAGGAAGTGACATAAAAGTCACTGAAGTCTTCAGAGTCGTTTTTAAATGCTGCAGTTTCGTCTTCGTCTCAAACATTGAAAACCGAATTACATTTTTGTTCAGTAACAGTCACAGTTTTCTTATTGGTTTTTCGCTTATATCTCGAAAACAGTTACTCCTATCAATTTTTATCTTTTTTTCAAAATTAAAGCTGATAAAATTTCCTACAAAATAGTTATTTGCATTTTTCTTGTAGGACCAACCATAAGCGAGTTATAGAGTTGGATATAAATAATATTTAACAAAAATTTGCTTTAAAATAAAATGTTTGAAAAACTGAAATTAAACTAACTTAATTGTGTCTAACACTTTAGTAGAGGAAAAAGAAGACGACATAAAAGTCACTAAAGGTTTCAAAGTTGTCTTTAATCGTCATATTAATAACAATAACATTAATAATAATAATACTAATAGAACTAAATTTGCTTATATGCAAACGCTTAATTAAGGTAACAGTGTTTTGGTTTCTTGCTTATATCTCGAAAACAGTTACTCCTATGAATTTTTGTCTTTCTTTCAAAATTAAAGCTGATACAATAAGCGAGATATAAGATTGAAAATAATTAATATTTAAAAAAGAAGTGCTTTAACAGAAAATGTCTTGTGATTTAAAATACACTTAATTTATTAGGTCCAATACTTTATTAGAAAAAAAAGGGGGTGACATATAAGTCACTGAAGTCTTCAGAGTCGATTTTAAATGCTGCATTTTCGTCTTCGTCTCAAACATTGAAAACTAAATTACATTTTTGTTCTGAAACGGTAACAGTTTTTACTTTGGTTTTTTGCTTATATCTCGAAAACAGTTACTCCTATCAATTTTTATCTTTCTTTCAAAATTAAAGCTGATAATATTTCCTACAAAATAGTTATTTGCATTTTTCTTGTAGGACCAACCATAAGCGAGTTATAAAGTTGGATATAAATAATATTTAACAAAAACTTGCTTAAAAATAAAATGTTTGAAATACTGAAATTAAACTAAATTAATTGTGTCTAACACTTTAGTAGAGAAAAAAGAAAAAGACATAAAAGTCACCAAAGTCTTCAGAATCGTTTTTAGTCGTCATATTAATAACAATAACATTAATAATAATAATATTAACAGTACTAAATCTGCTTATATGCAAGCGCTTTATTAAGGTAACAGTTTTTTGGTTTCTTGCTTATATCTCGAAAACAGTTACTCCTATGAATTTTTGTCTTTCTTTCAAAATTAAAGCTGATAAAATATTCTACAAAATAGTTATTTGCATTTTTCTTGTAGGACCAACCATAAGCGAGTTATAGAGTTGGATATAAATAATATATAACAAAAATTTGCTTTAAAATAAAATGTTTGAAAAACTGAAATTAAACTAATTTAACTGTGTCTAACACTTTAGTAGAGGAAAAAGGAAAAGACATAAAAGTCACTAAAGGTTTCAGAGTTGTCTTTAGTTGTCATATTAATAACAATAACATTAATAATAATAATACAAATAGAACTAAATTTGCTTATATGCAAACGCTTAATTAAGGTAACAGTGTTTTGGTTTCTTGCTCATATCTCGAAAACAGTTACTCCTATCAATTTTTATCTTTTTACTAAAATTCAAGCTGATAAAATTTCCTACAAAATAGTTATTTGCATTTTTTATGTAGGACTAACCATAAGCGAGATATAAGATTGAAAATAATTAATATTTAAAAAAGAAGTGCTTTAACAGAAAATGTCTTGTGATTTAAAATACACTTAATTTATTAGGTCCAAAACTTTATTAGAAAAAAAAGAGGGTGACATATAAGTCACTGAAATCTTCAGAGTCGATTTTAAATGCTGCATTTTCGTCTTCGTCTCAAACATTGAAAACTAAATTACATTTTTGTTCTGAAACGGTAACAGTTTTTACTTTGGTTTTTTGCTTATATCTCGAAAACAGTTACTCCTATCAATTTTTATCTTTCTTTCAAAATTAAAGCTGATAATATTTCCTACAAAATAGTTATTTGCATTTTCCTTGTAGGACCAACCATAAGCGAGTTATAAAGTTGGATATAAATAATATTTAACAAAAACTTGCTTAAAAATAAAATGTTTGAAATACTGAAATTAAACTAAATTAATTGTGTCTAACACTTTAGTAGAGAAAAAAGAAAAAGACATAAAAATCACCAAAGTCTTCAGAATCGTTTTTAGTCGTCATATTAATAACAATAACATTAATAATAATAATACTAACAGTACTAAATCTGCTTATATGCAAGCGCTTTATTAAGGTAACAGTTTTTTGGTTTCTTGCTTATATCTCGAAAACAGTTACTCCTATGAATTTTTGTCTTTCTTTCAAAATTAAAGCTGATAAAATATTCTACAAAATAGTTATTTGCATTTTTCTTGTAGGACCAACCATAAGCGAGTTATAGAGTTGGATATAAATAATATATAACAAAAATTTGCTTTAAAATAAAATGTTTGAAAAACTGAAATTAAACTAATTTAACTGTGTCTAACACTTTAGTAGAGGAAAAAGGAAAAGACATAAAAGTCACTAAAGGTTTCAGAGTTGTCTTTAGTTGTCATATTAATAACAATAACATTAATAATAATAATACTAATAGTACTAAATTTGCATATATGCAAACGCTTAATTAAGGTAACAGTGTTTTGGTTTCTTGCTTATATCTCGAAAACAGTTACTGCTATCAATTTTTTTCTTTTTACTAAAATTCAAGCTGATAAAATTTCCTACAAAATAGTTATTTGCATTTTTCATGTAGGACTAACCATAAGCGAGATATAAGTTTGAAAATAATTAATATTTAAAAAAAAAGTGCTTTAACAGAAAATGTCTTGTGATTTAAAATACACTTAATTTATTAGGTCCAATACTTTATTAGAAGAAAAAGGGGGTGACATATAAGTCACTGAAGTCTTCAGAGTCGATTGTAAATGCTGCATTTTCGTCTTCGTCTCAAACATTGAAAACTGAATTACATTTTTGTTCTGAAACGGTAACAGTTTTCACTTTGGTTTTTTGCTTATATCTCGAAAACAATTACTCCTATCAGTTTTTATCTTTTTTTCAAAATAAAGCTGATAAAATTTCCTACAAAATAGTTATTTGCATTTTTCTTGTAGGACCAACCATCAGCGAGTTATAAAGTTGGATATAAATAATATTTAACAAAAACTTGCTTAAAAATTAAATGTTTGAAAATGAATTTAATTTTTAAGCAAGTTTTTGTTAAATATTATTTATATCCAACTTTATAACTCGCTGATGGTTGGTCCTACAAGAAAAATGCAAATAACTATTTTGTAGGAAATTTTTTCAGCTTTATTTTAAAAAAAAATAAAAACTGATAGGAGTAATTGTTTTCGAGATATAAGCAAAAAACCAAAGTGAAAACTGTTACCGTTTCAGAACAAAAATGTAATTCAGTTTTCAATGTTTGAGACGAAGACGAAAATGCAGCATTTACAATCGACTCTGAAGACTTCAGTGACTTATATGTCACCTCCTTTTTCTTCTAATAAAGTATTGGACCTAATAAATTAAGTGTATTTTAAATCACAAGACATTTTCTGTTAAAGCACTTTTTTTTTAAATATTAATTATTTTCAAACTTATATCTCGCTTATGGTTAGTCCTACATGAAAAATGCAAATAACTATTTTGTAGGAAATTTTATCAGCTTGAATTTTAGTAAAAAAATAAAAATTGATAGGAGTAACTGTTTTCGAGATATAAGCAAGAAACCAAAACACTGTTACCTTAATTAAGCGTTTGCATATAAGCAAATTTAGTACTATTAGTATTATTATTAATGTTATTGTTATTAATATGACAACTAAAGACAACTCTGAAACTTTTAGTGATTTTAATGTCTTTTCCTTTTTCCTCTACTAAAGTGTTAGACACAGTTAAATTAGTTTAATTTCAGTTTTTCAAACATTTTATTTTAAAGCAAATTTTTGTTATATATTATTTATATCCAACTCTATAACTCGCTTATGGTTGGTCCTACAAGAAAAATGCAAATAACTATTTTGTAGAATATTTTATCAGCTTTAATTTTGAAAGAAAGACAAAAATTCATAGGAGTAACTGTTTTCGAGATATAAGCAAGAAACCAAAAAACTGTTACCTTAATAAAGCGCTTGCATATAAGCAGATTTAGGACTGTTAGTATTATTATTATTAATGTTATTGTTATTAATATGACGACTAAAAACGATTCTGAAGATTTTGGTGACTTTTATGTCTTTTTCTTTTTTCTCTACTAAAGTGTTAGACACAATTAATTTAGTTTAATTTCAGTATTTCAAACATTTTATTTTTAAGCAAGTTTTTGTTAAATATTATTTATATCCAACTTTATAACTCGCTTATGGTTGGTCCTACAAGAAAAATGCAAATAACTATTTTGTAGGAAATGTTATCAGCTTTAATTTTGAAGAAAAGATAAAAATTGATAGGAGTAACTGTTTTCGAGATATAAGCAAAAAACCAAAGTAAAAACTGTTACCGTTTCAGAACAAAAATGTAATTCAGTTTTCAATGTTTGAGACGAAGACGAAAATGCAGCATTTAAAATCGACTCTGAAGACTTCAGTGACTTATATGTCACCCCCTTTTTTTTCTAATAAAGTATTGGACCTAATAAATTAAGTGTATTTTAAATCACAAGACATTTTCTGTTAAAGCACTTCTTTTTTAAATATTAATTATTTTCAATCTTATATCTCGCTTATGGTTAGTCCTACATAAAAAATGCAAATAACTATTTTGTAAGAAATTTTATCAGCTTAAATTTTAGTAAAAAGATAAAAATTGATAGGAGTAACTGTTTTCGAGATATGAGCAAGAAACCAAAACACTGTTACCTTAATTAAGCGTTTGCATATAAGCAAATTTAGTACTATTAGTATTATTATTATTAATGTTATTGTTATTAATATGACGATTAAAGACAACTTTGAAACCTTTAGTGACTTTTATGTCTTCTTCTTTTTCCTCTACTAAAGTGTTAGACACAATTAAATTAGTTTAATTTCAGTTTTTCAAACATTTTATTTTAAAGCAAGTTTTTGTTAAATATTATTTATATCCAACTTTATAACTCGCTTATGGTTGGTCCTACAAGAAAAATGCAAATAACTATTCTGTAGAATATTTTATCAGCTTTAATTTTGAAAGAAAGACAAAAATTCATAGGAGTAACTGTTTTCGAGATATAAGCAAGAAACCAAAAAACTGTTACCTTAATAAAGCGCTTGCATATAAGCAGATTTAGTACTATTAGTATTATTATTATTAATGTTATTGTTATTAATATGACGACTAAAAACGATTCTGAAGACTTTGGTGACTTTTATGTCCTTTTCTTTTTTCTCTACTAAAGTGTTAGACACAATTAATTTAGTTTAATTTCAGTATTTCAAACATTTTATTTTTAAGCAAGTTTTTGTTAAATATTATTTATATCCAACTCTATAACTCGCTTATGGTTGGTCCTACAAGAAAAATGCAAATAACTATTTTGTAGGAAATTTTATCAGCTTTAATTTTGACAGAAAGATAAAAATTGATAGGAGTAACTGTTTTCGAGATATAAGCAAAAAACCAATAAGAAAACTGTGACTGTTACTGAACAAAAATGTAATTCAGTTTTCAATGTTTGAGACGAAGACAAAACTGCAGCATTTAAAAACGACTCTGAAGACTTCAGTGACTTTTATGTCACTTCCTTTTTCTTCTAATAAAGTATTGGACCCAATAAATTAAGTGTATTTTAAATCACAAGACATTTTCTGTTAAAGCACTTTTTTTTTAAATATTAATTATTTTCAATCATATATCTCGCTTATGGTTAGTCCTACATGAAAAATGCAAATAACTATTTTGTAGGAAATTTTATCAGCTTAAATTTTAGTAAAAAGATAAAAATTGATAGAAGTAACTGTTTTCGAGATATAAGCAAGAAACCAAAACACTGTTACCTTAATTAAGCGTTTGCATATAAGCAAATTTAGTACTATTAGTATTATTATTATTAATGTTATTGTTATTAATATGACAACTAAAGACAACTCTGAAACTTTTAGTGACTTTTATGTCTTTTCCTTATTCCTCTACTAAAGTGTTAGACACAATTAAATTAGTTTAATTTCAGTTTTTCAAACATTTTATTTTAAAGCAAATTTTTGTTAAAAATTATTTATATCCAACTCTATAACTCGCTTATGGTTGGTCCTACAAGAAAAATGCAAATAACTATTTTGTAGGAAATTTTATCAGCTTTAATTTTGAAAAAAAGACAAAAATTCATAGGAGTAACGGTTTTCGAGATATAAGCAAGAAACCAAAAAACTGTTACCTTAATAAAGCGCTTGCATATAAGCAGATTTAGTACTATTAGTATTATTATTATTAATGTTATTGTTATTAATATGACGACTAAAAACGATTCTGAAGACTGGTGACATTTATGTCTTTTTCTTTTTTCTCTACTAAAGTGTTAGACACAATTAATTTAGTTTAATTTCAGTATTTCAAACATTTTATTTTTAAGCAAGTTTTTGTTAAATATTATTTATATCCAACTTTATAACTCGCTTATGGTTGGTCCTACAAGAAAAATGCAAAAAATTATTTTGTAGGAAATGTTATCAGCTTTAATTTTGAAAGAAAGATAAAAATTGATAGGAGTAACTGTTTTCGAGATATAAGCAAAAAACGAAAGTAAAAACTGTTACCGTTTCAGAACAAAAATGTAATTCAGTTTTCAATGTTTGAGACGAAGACGAAAATGCAGCATTTAAAATCGACTCTGAAGACTTCAGTGACTTATATGTCACCCCCTTTTTTTCTAATAAAGTATTGGACCTAATAAATTAAGTGTATTTTAAATCACAAGACATTTTCTGTTAAAGCACTTCTTTTTTAAATATTAATTATTTTCAATCTTATATCTCGCTTATGGTTAGTCCTACATAAAAAATGCAAATAATTATTTTGTAGGAAATTTTATCAGCTTGAATTTTAGTAAAAAGATAAAAGTTGATAGGAGTAACTGTTTTCGAGTTATGAACAAGAAACCAAAACACTGTTACCTTAATTAAGCGTTTGCATATAAGCAAATTTAGTACTATTAGTATTATTATTATTAATGTTATTGTTATTAATATGACGATTAAAGACAACTTTGAAACCTTTAGTGACTTTTATGTCTTCTTCTTTTTCCTCTACTAAAGTGTTAGACACAGTTAAATTAGTTTAATTTCAGTTTTTCAAACATTTTATTTTAAAGCAAATTTTTGTTAAATATTATTTATATCCAACTCTATAACTCGCTTATGGTTGGTCCTACAAGAAAAATGCAAATAACTATTTTGTAGGAAATTTTATCAGCTTTAATTTTGACAAAAAGATAAAAATTGATAGGAGTAACTGTTTTCGAGATATAAGCAAAAAACCAATAAGAAAACTGTGACTGTTACTGAACAAAAATGTAATTCAGTTTTCAATGTTTGAGACGAAGACGAAACTGCAGCATTTAAGAACGACTCTGAAGACTTCAGTGACTTTTATGTCACTTCCTTTTTCTTCTAATAAAGTATTGGACCCAATAAATTAAGTGTATTTTAAATCACAAGACATTTTCTGTTAAAGCACTTTTTTTTTTAAATATTAATTATTTTCAATCATATATCTCGCTTATGGTTAGTCCTACATGAAAAATGCAAATAACTATTTTGTAGGAAATTTTATCAGCTTGAATTTTAGTAAAAAGATAAAAATTGATAGGAGTAACTGTTTTCGAGATATAAGCAAGAAACCAAAACACTGTTACCTTAATTAAGCGTTTGCATATAAGCAAATTTAGTACTATTAGTATTATTATTATTAATGTTATTGTTATTAATATGACAACTAAAGACAACTCTGAAACCTTTAGTGACTTTTATGTCTTTTCCTTTTTCCTCTACTAAAGTGTTAGACACAATTAAATTAGTTTAATTTCAGTTTTTCAAACATTTTATTTTAAAGCAAATTTTTGTTAAAAATTATTTATATCCAACTCTATAACTCGCTTATGGTTGGTCCTACAAGAAAAATGCAAATAACTATTTTGTAGGAAATTTTATCAGCTTTAATTTTGAAAAAAAGACAAAAATTCATAGGAGTAACTGTTTCCGAGATATAAGCAAGAAACCAAAAAACTGTTACCTTAATAAAGCGCTTGCATATAAGCAGATTTAGTACTATTAGTATTATTATTATTAATGTTATTGTTATTAATATGACGACTAAAAACGATTCTGAAGACTTTGGTGACTTTTATGTCTTTTTCTTTTTTCTCTACTAAAGTGTTAGACACAATTAATTTAGTTTAATTTCAGTATTTCAAACATTTTATTTTTAAGCAAGTTTTTGTTAAATATTATTTATATCCAACTTTATAACTCGCTTATGGTTGGTCCTACAAGAAAAATGCAAATAACTATTTTGTAGGAAATGTTATCAGCTTTAATTTTGAAAGAAAGATAAAAATTGATAGGAGTAACTGTTTTCGAGATATAAGCAAAAAACCAAAGTAAAAACTGTTACCGTTTCAGAACAAAAATGTAATTCAGTTTTCAATGTTTGAGACGAAGACGAAAATGCAGCATTTAAAATCGACTCTGAAGACTTCAGTGACTTATATGTCACCCCCTTTTTTTCTAGTAAAGTATTGGACCTAATAAATTAAGTGTATTTTAAATCACAAGACATTTTCTGTTAAAGCACTTCTTTTTTAAATATTAATTATTTGCAATCTTATATCTCGCTTATGGTTAGTCCTACATAAAAAATGCAAATAACTATTTTGTAGGAAATTTTATCAGCTTGAATTTTAGTAAAAAAATAAAAATTGATAGGAGTAACTGTTTTCGAGATATGAGCAAGAAACCAAAACACTGTTACCTTAATTAAGCGTTTGCATATAAGCAAATTTAGTACAATTAGTATTATTATTATTAATGTTATTGTTATTAATATGACGATTAAAGACAACTTTGAAACCTTTAGTGACTTTTATGTCTTCTTCTTTTTCCTCTACTAAAGTGTTAGACACAATTAAATTAGTTTAATTTCAGTTTTTCAAACATTTTATTTTAAAGCAAATTTTTGTTAAATATTATTTATATCCAACTCTATAACTCGCTTATGGTTGGTCCTACAAGAAAAATGCAAATAACTATTTTGTAGGAAATTTTATCAGCTTTAATTTTGACAGAAAGATAAAAATTGATAGGAGTAACTGTTTTCGAGATATAAGCAAAAAACCAATAAGAAAACTGTGACTGTTACTGAACAAAAATGTAATTCAGTTTTCAATGTTTGAGACGAAGACGAAACTGCAGCATTTAAGAACGACTCTGAAGACTTCAGTGACTTTTATGTCACTTTCTTTTTCTTCTAATAAAGTATTGGACCCAATAAATTAAGTGTATTTTAAATCACAAGACATTTTCTGTTAAAGCACTTTTTTTTTAAATATTAATTATTTTCAATCATATATCTCGCTTATGGTTAGTCCTACATGAAAAATGCAAATAACTATTTTGTAGGAAATTTTATCAGCTTGAATTTTAGTAAAAAGATAAAAATTGATAGGAGTAACTGTTTTCGAGATATAAGCAAGAAACCAAAACACTGTTACCTTAATTAAGCGTTTGCATATAAGCAAATTTAGTACTATTAGTATTATTATTATTAATGTTATTGTTATTAATATGACAACTAAAGACAACTCTGAAACCTTTAGTGACTTTTATGTCTTTTCCTTTTTCCTCTACTAAAGTGTTAGACACAATTAAATTAGTTTAATTTCAGTTTTTCAAACATTTTATTTTAAAGCAAATTTTTGTTAAATATTATTTATATCCAACTCTATAACTCGTTTATGGTTGGTCCTACAAGAAAAATGCAAATAACTATTTTGTAGGAAATTTTATCAGCTTTAATTTTGAAAAAAAGACAAAAATTCATAGGAGTAACTGTTTTCGAGATATAAGCAAGAAACCAAAAAACTGTTACCTTAATAAAGCGCTTGCATATAAGCAGATTTAGTACTATTAGTATTATTATTATTAATGTTATTGTTATTAATATGACGACTAAAAACGATTCTGAAGACTTTGGTGACTTTTATGTCTTTTTCTTTTTTCTCTACTAAAGTGTTAGACACAATTAATTTAGTTTAATTTCAGTATTTCAAACATTTAATTTTTAAGCAAGTTTTTGTTAAATATTATTTATATCCAACTTTATAACTCGCTTATGGTTGGTCCTACAAGAAAAATGCAAATAACTATTTTGTAGGAAATTTTATCAGCTTTATTTTGAAAAAAAAATAAAAACTGATAGGAGTAATTGTTTTCGAGATATAAGCAAAAAACCAAAGTGAAAACTGTTACCGTTTCAGAACAAAAATGTAATTCAGTTTTCAATGTTTGAGACGAAGACGAAAATGCAGCATTTACAATCGACTCTGAAGACTTCAGTGACTTATATGTCACCCCCTTTTTCTTCTAATAAAGTATTGGACATAATAAATTAAGTGTATTTTAAATCACAAGACATTTTCTGTTAAAGCACTTTTTTTTAAATATTAATTATTTTCAAACTTATATCTCGCTTATGGTTAGTCCTACATGAAAAATGCAAATAACTATTTTGTAGGAAATTTTATCAGCTTGAATTTTAGTAAAAAGATAAAAATTGATAGGAGTAACTGTTTTCGAAATATAAGCAAGAAACCAAAACACTGTTACCTTAATTGAGCGTTTGCATATAAGCAAATTTAGTACTATTAGTATTATTATTATTAATGTTATTGTTATTAATATGACAACTAAAGACAACTCCGAAACCTTTAGTGACTTTTATGTCTTTTCCTTTTTCCTCTACAAAAGTGTTAGACACAGTTAAATTAGTTTAATTTCAGTTTTTCAAACATTTTATTTTAAAGCAAATTTTTGTTATATATTATTTATATCCAACTCTATAACTCGCTTATGGTTGGTCCTACAAGAAAAATGCAAATAACTATTTTGTAGAATATTTTATCAGCTTTAATTTTGAGAGAAAGACAAAAATTCATAGGAGTAACTGTTTTCGAGATATAAGCAAGAAACCAAAAAACTGTTACCTTATTAAAGCGCTTGCATATAAGCAGATTTAGTACTATTAGTATTATTATTATTAATGTTATTGTTATTAATATGACGACTAAAAACGATTCTGAAGACTTTGGTGGCTTTTATGTCTTTTTCTTTTTTCTCTACTAAAGTGTTAGACACAATTAATTTAGTTTAATTTCAGTATTTCAAACATTTTATTTTTAAGCAAGTTTTTGTTAAATATTATTTATATCAAACTTTATAACTCGCTTATGGTTGGTCCTACAAGAAAAATGCAAATAACTATTTTGTAGGAAATGTTATCAGCTTTAATTTTGAAAGAAAGATAAAAATTGATAGGAGTAACTGTTTTCGAGATATAAGCAAAAAACCAAAGTAAAAACTGTTACCGTTTCAGAACAAAAATGTAATTCAGTTTTCAATGTTTGAGACGAAGACGAAAATGCAGCATTTAAAATCGACTCTGAAGACTTCAGTGACTTATATGTCACCCCCTTTTTTTCTAATAAAGTATTGGACCTAATAAATTAAGTGTATTTTAAATCACAAGACATTTTCTGTTAAAGCACTTCTTTTTTAAATATTAATTATTTTCAATCTTATATCTCGCTTATGGTTAGTCCTACATGAAAAATGCAAATAACTATTTTGTAGGAAATTTTATCAGCTTGAATTTTAGTAAAAAGATAAAAATTGATAGGAGTAACTGTTTTCGAGATATGAGCAAGAAACCAAAACATTGTTACCTTAATTAAGCGTTTGCATATAAGCAAATTTAGTACTATTAGTATTATTATTATTAATGTTATTGTTATTAATATGACGATTAAAGACAACCTTGAAACCTTTAGTGACTTTTATGTCTTCTTCTTTTTCCTCTACTAAAGTGTTAGACACAATTAAATTAGTTTAATTTCAGTTTTTCAAACATTTTATTTTAAAGCAAATTTTTGTTAAATATTATTTATATCCAACTCTATAACTCGCTTATGGTTGGTCCTACAAGAAAAATGCAAATAACTATTTTGTAGGAAATTTTATCAGCTTTAATTTTGAAAAAAGATAAAAATTGATAGGAGTAACTGTTTTCGAGATATAAGCAAGAAACCAAAAAACTGTTACCTTAATAAAGCGCTTGCATATAAGCAGATTTAGTACTATTAGTATTATTATTATTAATGTTATTGTTATTAATATGACGACTAAAAACGATTCTGAAGACTTTGGTGACTTTTATGTCTTTTTCTTTTTTCTCTACTAAAGTGTTAGACTCAATTAATTTAGTTTAATTTCGGTTTTTCAAACATTTTATTTAAAGCAAATTTTTGTTAAATATTATTTATATCCAACTCTATAACTCGCTTATGGTTGGTCCTACAAGAAAAATGCAAATAACTATTTTGTAGGAAGCTTTATCAGCTTTAATTTTAAAAGAAAGATAAAAATTGATAGGAGTAACTGTTTTCGAGATATAAGCAAAAAACCAATAAGAAAACTGTAACAGTTACTGAACAAAAATGTAATTCAGTTTTCAATGTTTGAGACGAAGACGAAAATGCAGCATTTACAAACGACTCTAAAGACTTCAGTGACCTTTCTGTCACCTCTTTTTTCTTCTAATAAAGTATTGGACCCAATAAATTAAGTGTATTTTAAATCACAAGACATTTTCTGTTGAAGCACTTTTTTTTAAATTTTAATTATTTTCAAACTTATATCTCGCTTATGGTTAGTCCTACATTAAAAATGCAATTAACTATTTTGTAGGAAATTTTATCAGCTTTAATTTTAGTAAAAAGATAAAAATTGATAGGAGTAACTGTTTTCGAGATATAAGCAAGAAACCAAAAAATTGTTACCTGAATTAAGCGTTTGCATGTAAGCAAATTTAGTACTATTAGTATTATTATTATTAATGTTATTGTTATTAATATAACGACTAAAAACGATTCTGAAGACTTTGGTGACTTTTATGTCTTTTTCTTTTTTCTCTACTAAAGTGTTAGACACAATTAATTTAGTTTAATTTCAGTATTTCAAACATTCAATTTTTAAGCAAGTTTTTGTTAAATATTATTTATATCCAACTTTATAACTCGCTTATGGTTGGTCCTACAAAAAAAATGCAAATAACTATTTTGTAGGAAATTTTATCAGCTTTATTTTGAAAAAAAAATAAAAACTGATAGGAGTAATTGTTTTCGAGATATAAGCAAAAAACCAAAGTGAAAACTGTTACCGTTTCAGAACAAAAATGTAATTCAGTTTTCAATGTTTGAGACGAAGACGAAAATGCAACATTTACAATCGACTCTGAAGACTTCAGTGACTTATATGTCACCCCCTTTTTCTTCTAATAAAGTATTGGACATAATAAATTAAGTGTATTTTAAATCACAAGACATTTTCTGTTAAAGCACTTTTTTTTAAATATTAATTATTTTCAAACTTATATCTCGCTTATGGTTAGTCCTACATGAAAAATGCAAATAACTATTTTGTAGGAAATTTTATCAGCTTGAATTTTAGTAAAAAGATAAAAATTGATAGGAGTAACTGTTTTCGAAATATAAGCAAGAAACCAAAACACTGTTACCTTAATTGAGCGTTTGCATATAAGCAAATTTAGTACTATTAGTATTATTATTATTAATGTTATTGTTATTAATATGACAACTAAAGACAACTCCGAAACCTTTAGTGACTTTTATGTCTTTTCCTTTTTCCTCTACTAAAGTGTTAGACACAGTTAAATTAGTTTAATTTCAGTTTTTCAAACATTTTATTTTAAAGCAAATTTTTGTTATATATTATTTATATCCAACTCTATAACTCGCTTATGGTTGGTCCTACAAGAAAAATGCAAATAACTATTTTGTAGAATATTTTATCAGCTTTAATTTTGAGAGAAAGACAAAAATTCATAGGAGTAACTGTTTTCGAGATATAAGCAAGAAACCAAAAAACTGTTACCTTAATAAAGCGCTTGCATATAAGCAGATTTAGTACTATTAGTATTATTATTATTAATGTTATTGTTATTAATATGACGACTAAAAACGATTTTGAAGACTTCGGTGACTTTTATGTCTTTTTCTTTTTTCTCTACTAAAGTGTTAGACACAATTAATTTAGTTTAATTTCAGTATTTCAAACATTTAATTTTTAAGCAAGTTTTTGTTAAATATTATTTATATCCAACTTTATAACTCGCTTATGGTTGGTCCTACAAGAAAAATGCAAATAACTATTTTGTAAAAAATTTTATCAGCTTTATTTTGAAAAAAAAATAAAAACTGATAGGAACAATTGTTTTCGAGATATAAGCAAAAAACCAAAGTGAAAACTGTTACCGTTTCAGAACAAAAATGTAATTCAGTTTTCAATGTTTGAGACGAAGACGAAAATGCAGCATTTACAATCGACTCTGAAGACTTCAGTGACTTATATGTCACCCCCTTTTTCTTCTAATAAAGTATTGGACCTAATAAATTAAGTGTATTTTAAATCACAAGACATTTTCTGTTAAAGCACTTTTTTTTAAATATTAATTATTTTCAAACTTATATCTCGCTTATGGTTAGTCCTACATGAAAAATGCAAATAACAATTTTGTAGGAAATTTTATCAGCTTGAATTTTAGTAAAAAGATAAAAATTGATAGGAGTAACTGTTTTCGAAATATAAGCAAGAAACCAAAACACTGTTACCTTAATTGAGCGTTTGCATATAAGCAAATTTAGTACTATTAGTATTATTATTATTAATGTTATTGTTATTAATATGACAACTAAAGACAACTCCGAAACCTTTAGTGACTTTTATGTCTTTTCCTTTTTCCTCTACTAAAGTGTTAGACACAGTTAAATTAGTTTAATTTCAGTTTTTCAAACATTTTATTTTAAAGCAAATTTTTGTTATATATTATTTATATCCAACTCTATAACTCGCTTATGGTTGGTCCTACAAGAAAAATGCAAATAACTATTTTGTAGAATATTTTATCAGCTTTAATTTTGAGAGAAAGACAAAAATTCATAGGAGTAACTGTTTTCGAGATATAAGCAAGAAACCAAAAAACTGTTACCTTAATAAAGCGCTTGCATATAAGCAGATTTAGTACTATTAGTATTATTATTATTAATGTTATTGTTATTAATATGACGACTAAAAACGATTTTGAAGACTTTGGTGACTTTTATGTCTTTTTCTTTTTTCTCTACTAAAGTGTTAGACACAATTAATTTAGTTTAATTTCAGTATTTCAAACATTTTATTTTTAAGCAAGTTTTTGTTAAATATTATTTATATCCAACTTTATAACTCGCTTATGGTTGGTCCTACAAGAAAAATGCAAATAACTATTTTGTAGGAAATGTTATCAGCTTTAATTTTGAAAGAAAGATAAAAATTGATAGGAGTAACTGTTTTCGAGATATAAGCAAAAAACCAAAGTAAAAACTGTTACCGTTTCAGAACAAAAATGTAATTCAGTATTCAATGCTTAAGACGAAGACGAAAATGCAGCATTTAAAATCGACTCTGAAGACTTTAGTGACTTATATGTCACTCCCTTTTTTTTTTAATAAAGTATTGGACCTAATAAATTAAGTGTATTTTAAATCACAAGACATTTTCTGTTAAAGCACTTCTTTTTTAAATATTAATTATTTTCAATCTTATATCTCGCTTATGGTTAGTCCTACATAAAAAATGCAAATAACTATTTTGTAGGAAATTTTATCAGCTTGAATTTTAGTAAAAAGATAAAAATTGATAGGAGTAACTGTTTTCGAGATATGAGCAAGAAACCAAAACACTGTTACCTTAATTAAGCGTTTGCATATAAGCAAATTTAGTACTATTAGTATTATTATTATTAATGTTATTGTTATTAATATGACGATTAAAGACAACTTTGAAACCTTTAGTGACTTTTATGTCTTCTTCTTTTTCCTCTACTAAAGTGTTAGACACAATTAAATTAGTTTAATTTCAGTTTTTCAAACATTTTATTTTAAAGCAAATTTTTGTTAAATATTTCTTATATCCAACTCTATAACTCGCTTATGGTTGGTCCTACAAGAAAAATGCAAATAACTATTTTGTAGGAAATTTTATCAGCTTTAATTTTGAAAAAAAGATAAAAATTGATAGGAGTAACTGTTTTCGAGATATAAGCAAAAAACCAATAAGAAAACTGTGACTGTTACTGAACAAAAATGTAATTCGGTTTTCAATGTTTGAGACGAAGACGAAACTGCAGCATTTAAAAACGACTCTGAAGACTTCAGTGACTTTTATGTCACTTCCTTTTTCTTCTAATAAAGTATTGGACCCAATAAATTAAGTGTATTTTAAATCACAAGACATTTTCTGTTAAAGCACTTTTTTTTTAAATATTAATTATTTTCAATCATATATCTCGCTTATGGTTAGTCCTACATGAAAAATGCAAATAACCATTTTGTAGGAAATTTTATCAGCTTGAATTTTAGTAAAAAGATAAAAATTGATAGGAGTAACTGTTTTCGAGATATAAGCAAGAAACCAAAACACTGTTACCTTAATTAGGCGTTTGCATATAAGCAAATTTAGTACTATTAGTATTATTATTATTAATGTTATTGTTATTAATATGACAACTAAAGACAACTCTGAAACCTTTAGTGACTTTTATGTTTTTTCCTTTTTTCTCTACTAAAGTGTTAGACACAGTTAAATTAGTTTAATTTCAGTTTTTCAAACATTTTATTTTAAAGCAAATTTTTGTTAAATATTATTTATATCCAACTCTATAACTCGCTTATGGTTGGTCCTACAAGAAAAATGCAAATAACTATTTTGTAGAATATTTTATCAGCTTTAATTTTGAAAGAAAGACAAAAATTCATAGGAGTAACTGTTTTCGAGATATAAGCAAGAAACCAAAAAACTGTTACCTTAATAAAGCGCTTGCATATAAGCAGATTTAGTACTATTAGTATTATTATTATTAATGTTATTGTTATTAATATGACGACTAAAAACGATTCTGAAGACTTTGGTGACTTTTATGTCTTTTTCTTTTTTCTCTACTAAAGTGTTAGACACAATTAATTTAGTTTAATTTCAGTATTTCAAACATTTTATTTTTAAGCAAGTTTTTGTTAAATATTATTTATATCCAACTTTATAACTCGCTTATGGTTGGTCCTACAAGAAAAATGCTAATAACTATTTTGTAGGAAATGTTATCAGCTTTAATTTTGAAAGAAAGATAAAAATTGATAGGAGTAACTGTTTTCGAGATATAAGCAAAAAACCAAAGTAAAAACTGTTACCGTTTCAGAACAAAAATGTAATTCAGTTTTCAATGTATGAGACGAAGACGAAAATGCAGCATTTAAAATCGACTCTGAAGATTTCAGTGACTTATATGTCACCCCCTTTTTTTTTAATAAAGTATTGGACCTAATAAATTAAGTGTATTTTAAATCACAAGACATTTTCTGTTAAAGCACTTCTTTTTTAAATATTAATTATTTTCAATATTATATCTCGCTTATGGTTAGTCCTACATAAAAAATGCAAATAACTATTTTGTAGGAAATTTTATCAGCTTGAATTTTAGTAAAAAGATAAAAATTGATAGGAGTAACTGTTTTCGAGATATGAGCAAGAAACCAAAACACTGTTACCTTAATTAAGCGTTTGCATATAAGCAAATTTAGTACTATTAGTATTATTATTATTAATGTTATTGTTATTAATATGACGATTAAAGACAACTTTGAAACCTTTAGTGACTTTTATGTCTTCTTCTTTTTCCTCTACTAAAGTGTTAGACACAATTAAATTAGTTTAATTTCAGTTTTTCAAACATTTTATTTTAAAGCAAATTTTTGTTAAATATTATTTATATCCAACTCTATAACTCGCTTATGGTTGGTCCTACAAGAAAAATGCAAATAACTATTTTGTAGGAAATTTTATCAGCTTTAATTTTGATAGAAAGATAAAAATTGATAGGAGTAACTGTTTTCGAGATATAAGCAAAAAACCAATAAGAAAACTGTGACTGTTACTGAACAAAAATGTAATTCAGTTTTCAATGTTTGAGACAAAAACGAAACTGCAGCATTTAAAAACGACTCTGAAGACTTCAGTGACTTTTATGTCACTTCCTTTTTCTTCTAATAAAGTATTGGACCCAATAAATTAAGTGTATTTTAAATCACAAGACATTTTCTGTTAAAGCACTTTTTTTTTAAATATTAATTATTTTCAATCATATATCTCGCTTATGGTTAGTCCTACATGAAAAATGCAAATAACTATTTTGTAGGAAATTTTATCAGCTTGAATTTTAGTAAAAAGATAAAAATTGATAGGAGTAACTGTTTTCGAGATATAAGCAAGAAACCAAAACACTGTTACCTTAATTAAGCGTTTGCATATAAGCAAATTTAGTACTATTAGTATTATTATTAATAATGTTATTGTTATTAATATGACAACTAAAGACAACTCTGAAACCTTTACTAACTTTTATGTCTTTTTCTTTTTCCTCTACTAAAGTGTTAGACTCAATTAATTTAGTTTAATTTCGGTTTTACAAACATTTTATTTTAGAGCAAATTTTTGTTAAATATTATTTATATCCAACTCTATAACTCGCTTATGGTTGGTCCTACAAAAAAATGCAAATAACTATTTTGTAGGAAATTTTATCAGCTTTAATTTTGAAAAAAAGATAAAAATTGATAGGAGTAACTGTTTTCGAGATATAAGCAAGAAACCAAAAAAATGTTACGTTAATTAAGCGTTTGCATATAAGCAAATTTAGTACTATTAGTATTATTATTATTAATGTTATTGTTATTAATATGACGACTAAAGACGACTCTGAAACATTTAGTGACTTTTATGTCTTCTCCTTTTTCCTCTACTAAAGTGTTAGACACAATTAATTTAGTTTAATTCCGGTTTTTCAAGCATTTTATTTTAAAGCAAATTTTTGTTAAATATTATTTATATCCAACTCTATAACTCGTTTATGCTTGGTCCTACAAGAAAAATGTAAATAAATATTTTGTTGGAAATTTTATCAGCTTTAATTTTGAAAGAAAGATAAAATTTGATAGGAGTAACTGTTTTCGAGATATAAGCAAAAAACCAATAAGAAAACTGTAACTGTTACTGAACAAAAATGTAATTCAGTTTTCAATGTTTGAGACGAAGTCAAAAATGCAGCATTTAAAAACGACTCTGAAGACTTCAGTGACTTTTATGTCACCTCCTTTTTCTTCTAATAAAGTATTGGACCCAACAAATTAAGTGTATTTTAAATCACAAGACATTTTCTGTTAAAACACTTTTTTTTAATTAATAATTATTTTCAAACTTATATCTCGCTTATGGTTAGTTCTACATGAAAAATGCAAATAACTATTTTGTAGGAAATTTTATCACTTTTAATTTTGGTGAAAAAGTAAAAATTGATAGGAGTAACTGTTTTCGAGATATAGGCAGAAAACAAAAAAACTGTTACCTTAATTAAGCGCTTGCATATAAGCAAATTTAGTACTACTAGTATTGTTATTATAAATGTTATTGTTATTAATATGACGACTAAAGACAACTTTAAGACTTTAGTGACTTTTATGTCTCTCCTTTTTCCTCTACTAAAGTGTTAGACACAATTAATTTAGTTTAATTTCGGTTTTTCAAACATTTTATTTTAAAGCAAATTTTTGTTAAATATTAAAAACTATAAAATGGCTTAGATTGCCTAAAAACACAGATCACACATGATCTTTTGCATAAAAATGAGAAAACGCTCATGTAACACACAAAATAAGCTCCATTTTTCCTTTTTAAAAGTATTATTATTATTATTACTTTTGTTACTATTACTATTATTATTATTATTATTATTATTACTATTATTATTATTATTATTGTTATTATTATTATTATTATTATTATTACTATTATTATTATTATTATTATTATTATTATTATTATTATTATTATTATTATTATTAATATTATTATTAAAGACCGATTATAACTTTTGTATAGTAAATGTTTTTATACCAGTTTTAAAATGAGTTATTAATTTTATTCAATTTCTTGCCTAAAAACACAGATCACAGATGATCTCTTGCATAGAAATGAGAAAACGCTCATATAACACACAAAATAAGCATCATTTTTGCTTAGAAAAACTAAGCTTTAATTTAGAAAGAAATTCATTATTATAAGTATTATTATCATTATTATTATTATTATTATTATTATTATTATTATTATTATTACTATTATTATTATTAATATTATTACTATTATTATTATTATTATTATTATTATTATTATTATTAACTTTTGTATAGTAAATGTTTTTATACCAGTTTTAAAATGAGTTATTAATTTTAGACAATTTCTTGCCTAAAACTACAGATCACAGATGATTTCTTGCATAGAAATGAGAAAGCGCTCATATAACACACAAAATAAGCTTCATTTTTGCTTAGAAAACTAAGCTTACTTTTATTTCTATTATTATTTTTATTATTATTATTATTATTATTATTATTATTATTATTATTATTGTTATTATTATTATTATTAACTTTTGTATAGTAAATGTTTTTATACCAGTTTTAAAATGAGTTATTAATTTTAGACAATTTCTTGCCTAAAAATACAGATCACAGATGATTTCTTGCATAGAAATGAGAAAGCGCTCATATAACACACAAAATAAGCATCATTTTTGCTTAGAAAAACTAAGCTTTAATTTAGAAAGAAATTCATTATTATAAGTATTATTATCATTATTACTATTATTATTATTATTATTATTACTATTATTATTATTATTATTATTATTATTATTATTATTATTATTATTATTATTATTATTATTATTATTATTATTATTATTAACTTTTGTATAGTAAATGTTTTTATACCAGTTTTAAAATGAGTTATTAATTTTATTCAATTTCTTGCCTAAAAACACAGCTCACAGATGATCTCTTGCATAGAAATGAGAAAACGCTCATATAACACACAAAATAAGCATCATTTTTGCTTAGAAAAACTAAGCTTTAATTTAGAAAGAAATTCATTATTATAAGTATTATCATTATTATTATTATTATTATTATTATTATTATTATTATTATTATTACTATTATTATTATTATTATTATTATTATTATTATTATTATTATTATTATTATTATTATTATTATTATTATTATTATTATTATTATTATTATTATTATTATTATTACTATTACTATTATTATTATTATTATTATTATTATTATTATTATTTTTATTATTATTATTATTATTATTATTATTATTATTATTATTATTATTATTATTATTGTTATTATTATTATTATTATTATTATTATTATTGTTATTATTATTATTATTATTAAAAACTTATATTAAACAGACAGAAAACGTCGTATTCTGACACAAAAAAACGAATTACGTTATAGACTTGACGAGAACGGCGTATCTCGGACTCTTATAGGACTCTTATAGGGTCAAAAATTATCAGTTTGGATTAAAACAAATTATTTTTGTTGACTCTCAGTCTGAATTGTTCATCAGTTCAAACAAAAACGGCTTACTTTAGACGATCTTTTGCTTTGAACAAGAAAACTTACATCGAACAGACTAAAAACGTATTAATCTGGCATAAAAGAGCAATTTATGTATCACTTTGGATAAAGGCAGCTAATCCTATTCGTTTCATTGCTTAAAATAGACAAAATTGTTAATAAATCTAACAAAAACGCTGTATTCTTGCACAAAATACTAATTACATTATAGTTTCGACGAGAATAGCTTATTTGGAATGATTCTATGCTTCCAAACGAGTAAATTTTTAATAAACAGATGCCAAACATCATGTTTTGTCCTATAAAGACATTTTATATTGCAGTTTGTATTAAAACAAAATATTTTCGTTGATTCTTTGTTAGAAGCAGCAAACCTAACATTAAAGAATCTGAAAACTTTGTATTCGGACACAAACCACCGAATTTTGTTTCAGTTTAGACAAAAACGGTTGATTTTCGACAATATTTTGCTTTGAACAAGAAAGCTTATATCAAACTGACTAAAAACGTCTTATTTTAGCACAAAACAAAAGATTTGCGTTATAGTCTTAAAGCTGATTCATGCCACAGTTTGGATAAAAACCAATTATTTTTGTTAATTCATTGTTACAAACAAGAAACCTTACATCAAAGAAACTGAAAACCCCTTATTTAGGCACAGAAATTCGAATTACGTTTCAGTCTGGACAAAAACTGCTTATTTTAGACGATCCTTTGTTTTGAACACGAAAACTTACATTAAAAAGATTAAAAACGTCTTATTCTGGCTGAAAACTGCAAATTATATATTACTCTAGATAAAAGCAATTTATCCTGATTACTCCTTTACTTAGAATAGAGTAAACTTGTATAAAACTTAATGAAAACTTTAAATTTCGTCTCAAAGAAATAATTTACGTTATAGTTTTGACCAGCACTGTTTATTTCAAACGAAATTATGATTCGAAACTAATGAACTTTTATGGGGCAGATGCAAAACCACATATTACCATATAAAGCGTTGTTTTAAAGCAAAGTATTACCTTTTGCAACAAGAAATTTCACGTCAAAGAAACTGAAAACTTCGTATCCATACATAAATATCTAATTACGTATCAGTTTAGGCAAATACAGCTTATTTTAAACGATTCCTTGCTATAAACAAGAAAAATTTTATCAAGCATATTGAAAACGTCTTATTCTCGAAAATAAGAGCAAATTATGTATCAGTTTTAACAAAAGCGGATTACTCTGTTTGATTCTATGCTTAGAGTAGAGTAAACTACTATAAAACGTAATGAAAACTCTATATTCAAGCTCAAAAGAACAAATTACGTTATAGTTTTGACAAAAAAAAATATTTCGGACGATTACATACTTCGAAGTAAGCAAACTTTAATTGAACATGTGCAAAAAGCTAATACTTTGCTTTAAAATAATGATTTATGTGGTAATATGGTATTTTGCATCTGTCCTATAAAAGTTTACCCGTTTCGCTCCATTGAATCATTAGAAATAAATTATTTTGACACAACAACAACACAAATAATTTGTTTTTGTTTAAACTGTAACATAAGTCGCTTTTATAAAACGAACTAAGACGTTTGGCATCTGCTTAGTGAAAGTTTTCTCGTTTGGGGGCATAAAATCGTTTGAAATTAACAGTTCTGGTCAAAACTATTACGTAAATTATTTCTTTGTATCACTTTAAAGATTTGCGTTATAGTCTTGACGAGAACTGTTAATTTCAAACGATTCTATGCTTTGAAACCAGTATACTTTCACTGAACAGAGGCAAAACGTCTGATTTCGCCTTTAAAAAACGATTTATGTCACAGTTTGGATTAAAACCAATGATTTTCGTTTATTTATTGTTACAAACAAGAAACCTTACATCAAAGAAACTGAAAACCTCTTATTCAGGCCCAGAAAATCAAATTACGTTTCAGTCTGGACACAAATTGCTTATTTTAGACGATTCTTTCTTTTGAACACGAAAACTTACATTAAAAAGATTAAAAACGTCTTATTCTGGCTCAAAACTGCAAATTATGTATTACTTTGGATAAAAGCAGTTTATCCTGATTACTCCTTTGCTTAGAATAGAGCAAACTTGTATAAAACTTAATGAAAACTTTAAATTTCGTCTCAAAGAAATAATTTACGTTATAGTTTTGACCAGAACTGTTAATTTCAAACGATTTTATGCCCTCAATCGAGAAAACTTTCACTAAACAGATGCCAAACGTTTTAGTTCGTTTTATAAAAACGACATGTTACAGTTTAAACAAAAAAATTATTTTCGTTGTTGTGTCAAAATAATTTATTTCGAATGATTCAATGGAGCGAAACGAGTAAACTTTTATAGGACAGATGCAAAATACCATATTACCACATAAATCGTTATTTTAAAGCAAAGTATTAGCTTTTGCACTTGTTCAATTAAAGTTTGCTTACTTCGAAATATGTAGTCGTCCGAAATAATTTTTTTTTGTCAAAACTATAACGTAATTGGTTCTTTTGAGCTTGAATATAGAGTTTTCATTACGTTTTATAGTAGTTTACTCTACTCTAAGCATAGAATCAAACAGAGTAATCCGCTTTTGTTAAAACTGATACATAATTTGCTCTTATTTTCGAGAATAAGACATTTTCAATATGTTTGATAAAATTTTTCTTGTTTATAGCAAGGAATCGTTTAAAATAAGCTGTATTTGCCTAAACTGATACGTAATTCGATATTTGTGCATGGATACGATGTTTTCAGTTTCTTTGACGTGAAATTTCTTGTTGCAAAAGGTAATAATTTGCTTTAAAACAACGCTTTATATTGTAATATGTGGTTTTGCATCTGCCCCATAAAAGTTCATTAGTTTCGAATCATAAAATCGTTTGAAATAAACAGTGCTGGTCAAAACTATAACGTAAATTATTTCTTTGAGACGAAATTTAAAGTTTTTATTAAGTTTTATACAAGTTTACTCTATTCTAAGTAAAGGAGTAATCAGGATAAATTGCTTTTATCTAGAGTAATATATAATTTGCAGTTTTCAGCCAGAATAAGACGTTTTTAATCTTTTTAATGTAAGTTTTTGTATTCAAAACAAAGGATCGTCTAAAGTAAGCAGTTTTTGTTCAGACTGAAACGTAATTCGAATTTCTGTGCCTGAATAAGGGGTTTTCAGTTACTTTGATGTAAGGTTTCATGTTTGTAACAATGAATTAACGAAAATAATTGGTTTTTATCCAAACTGTGGCATGAATCGTTTTTAAAAGGCGAAATAAGATGTTTTTCCTCTGTACAGTGAAAGTTTACTCGTTTCAAAGCATAGAACCGTTTGAAATTAACAGCTCTCGTTAAGACTATAACGCAAATCTTTTGTTTTGTGCTAAAATAAGACGTTTTTAGTCAGTTTGATATAAGTTTTCTTGTTCAAAGCAAAATATTGTCGAAAATCAACCGTTTTTGTCTAAACTGATACAAAATTCGGTGGTTTGTGTCCGAATACAAAGTTTTCAGATTCTTTAATGTTAGGTTTGCTGCTTCTAACAAAGAATCAACGAAAATATTTTGTTTTAATACAAACTGCAATATAAAATGTCTTTATAGGACAAAACATGATGTTTGGCATCTGTTTAATAAAAATTTACTCGTTTGGAAGCATAGAATCATTCCAAATAAGCTATTCTCGTCGAAACTATAATGTAATTAGTATTTTGTGCTAGAATACAGCGTTTTTGTTAGATTTATTAACAATTTTGTCTATTTTAAGCAATAAAACGAATAGGATTAGCTGCCTTTATCCGAAGTGATACATAAATTGCTCTTTTATGCCAGATTAATACGTTTTTAATCTGTTCTATGTAAGTTTTCTTGTTCAAAGCAAAAGATCGTCTAAAATAAGCCGTTTTTGTTTGAACTGATAAACAATTCAGACTGAGACTCAACAAAAATAATTTGTTTTAATCCAAACTGATACTTTTTGACCCTATAAGAGTCCTATAAGAGTCCGAGATACGCCGATCTCGTCAAGTCTATAACGTAATTCGTTTTTTTGTGTCAGAATACGACGTTTTCTGTCTGTTTAATATAAGTTTTTAATAATAATAATAATAACAATAATAATAATAATAATAATAATAATAATAATAATAATAATAATAATAATAATAATAATAATAATAATAATAATAATAATAATAATAATAATAATAATAATAATAATAATAATAGTAATAATAATAATAATATTAATAATAATAATAATGAAAATAATAATAGTAATAAAAGTAAGCTTAGTTTTCTAAGCAAAAATGAAGCTTATTTTGTGTGTTATATGAGCGTTTTCTCATTTCTATGCAAGAAATCATCTGTGATCTGTGTTTTTAGGCAACAAATTGTCTAAAATTAATATCTCATTTTAAAACTGGTATAAAAACATTTACTATACAAAAGTTATAATCAGTTTTTAATAATAATAAAATTAATAATAATAATAATAATAATAATAATAATAATAATAATAATAATAGTAATAGTAACATAAGTAATAATAACAATAATAATACTTTTAATAAGGAAAAATAGAGCTTATTTTGTGTGTTACATGAGCGTTTTTTCATTTCTATGCAAAAGATCATGTGTGATCTGTGTTTTTAGGCAATCTAACCCATTTTATAGTTTTTAATATTTAACAAAAATTTGCTTTAAAATAAAATGTTTGAAAAACTGAAATTAAACTAAATTAATTGTGTCTAACACTTTAGGTAACATAAAAGTCACTGAAGTCTTCAGAGTCGTTTTTAAATGCTGCATTTTTGTCTTCGTCTCAAACATTGAAAACTGAATTACATTTTTGTTCAGTAACAGTTACAGTTTTCTTATTGGTTTTTTGCTTATATCTCGAAAACAGTTACTCCTATCAATTTTTATCTTTCTTTCAAAATTAAAGCTGATAAAATTTCCTACAAAATAGTTATTTGCATTTTTCTTGTAGGACCAACCATAAGCGAGTTATAGAGTTGGATATAAATAATTTTTAACAAAAATTTGCTTTAAAATAAAATGTTTGAAAAACTGAAATTAAACTAAATTAATTGTGTCTAACACTTTAGTAGAGAAAAAAGAAAAAGACATAAAAGTCACCAAAGTCTTCAGAATCGTTTTTAGTCGTCATATTAATAACAATAACATTAATAATAATAATACTAATAGTACTAAATCTGCTTATATGCAAGCGCTTTATTAAGGTAACAGTTTTTTGGTTTCTTGCTTATATCTCGAAAACAGTTACTCTTATGAATTTTTGTCTTTCTTTCAAAATTAAAGCTGATAAAATATTCTACAAAATAGTTATTTGCATTTTTCTTGTAGGACCAACCATAAGCGAGTTATAGAGTTGGATATAAATAATATTTAACAAAAATTTGCTTTAAAATAAAATGTTTGAAAAACGGAAATTAAACTAATTTAACTGTGTCTAACACTTTAGTAGAGAAAAAAGGAAAAGACATAAAAGTCACAAAAGGTTTCAGAGTTGTCTTTAGTTGTCATATTAATAACAATAACATTAATAATAATAATACTAATAGTACTAAATTTGCTTATATGCAAACGCTTAATTAAGGTAACAGTGTTTTGGTTTCTTGCTTATATCTCGAAAACAGTTACTCCTATCAATTTTTATCTTTTTACTAAAATTCAAGCTGATAAAATTTCCTACAAAATAGTTATTTGCATTTTTCATGTAGGACTAACCATAAGCGAGATATATGATTGAAAATAATTAATATTTAAAAAAGAAGTGCTTTAACAGAAAATGTCTTGTGATTTAAAATACACTTAATTTATTGGGTCCAATACTTTATTAGAAGAAAAAGGAAGTGACATAAAAGTCACTGAAGTCTTCAGAGTCGTTTTTAAATGCTGCAGTTTCGTCTTTGTCTCAAACATTGAAAACTGAATTACATTTTTGTTCAGTAACAGTCACAGTTTTCTTATTGGTTTTTTGCTTATATCTCGAAAACAGTTACTCCTATCAATTTTTATCTTTCTGTCAAAATTAAAGCTGATAAAATTTCCTACAAAATAGTTATTTGCATTTTTCTTGTAGGACCAACCATAAGCGAGTTATAGAGTTGGATATAAATAATATTTAACAAAAATTTGCTTTAAAATAAAATGTTTGAAAAACTGAAATTAAACTAATTTAATTGTGTCTAACACTTTAGTAGAGGAAAAAGAAGAAGACATAAAAGTCACTAAAGGTTTCAAAGTTGTCTTTAATTGTCATATTAATAACAATAACATTAATAATAATAATACTAATAGTACTAAATTTGCTTATATGCAAACGCTTAATTAAGGTAACAGTGTTTTGGTTTCTTGCTCATATCTCGAAAACAGTTACTCCTATCAATTTTTATCTTTTTACTAAAATTCAAGCTGATAATATTTCCTACAAAATAGTTATTTGCATTTTTTATGTAGGACTAACCATAAGCGAGATATAAGATTGAAAATAATTAATATTTAAAAAAGAAGTGCTTTAACAGAAAATGTCTTGTGATTTAAAATACACTTAATTTATTAGATCCAATACTTTATTAGAAAAAAAAGGGAGTGACATATAAGTCACTGAAGTCTTCAGAGTCGATTTTAAATGCTGCATTTTCGTCTTCGTCTCAAACATTGAATACTGAATTACATTTTTGTTCTGAAACGGTAACAGTTTTTACTTTGGTTTTTTGCTTATATCTCGAAAACAGTTACTCCTATCAATTTTTATCTTTCTTTCAAAATTAAAGCTGATAACATTTCCTACAAAATAGTTATTTGCATTTTTCTTGTAAGACCAACCATAAGCGAGTTATAAAGTTGGATATAAATAATATTTAACAAAAACTTGCTTAAAAATAAAATGTTTGAAATACTGAAATTAAACTAAATTAATTGTGTCTAACACTTTAGTAAAGAAAAAAGAAAAAGACATAAAAGTCACCAAAGTCTTCAGAATCGTTTTTAGTCGTCATATTAATAACAATAACATTAATAATAATAATACTAATAGTACTAAATCTGCTTATATGCAAGCGCTTTATTAAGGTAACAGTTTTTTGGTTTCTTGCTTATATCTCGAAAACAGTTACTCCTATAAATTTTTGTCTTTCTTTCAAAATTAAAGCTGATAAAATATTCTACAAAATAGTTTTTTGCATTTTTCTTGTAGGACCAACCATAAGCGAGTTATAGAGTTGGATATAAATAATATTTAACAAAAATTTGCTTTAAAATAAAATGTTTGAAAAACGGAAATTAAACTAATTTAACTGTGTCTAACACTTTAGTAGAGAAAAAAGGAAAAGACATAAAAGTCACTAAAGGTTTCAAAGTTGTCTTTAGTTGTCATATTAATAACAATAACATTAATAATAATAATACTAATAGTACTAAATTTGCTTATATGCAAACGCTTAATTAAGGTAACAGTGTTTTGGTTTCTTGCTTATATCTCGAAAACAGTTACTCCTATCAATTTTTATCTTTTTACTAAAATTCAAGCTGATAAAATTTCCTACAAAATAGTTATTTGCATTTTTCATGTAGGACTAACCATAAGCGAGATATATGATTGAAAATAATTAATATTTAAAAAAAAGTGCTTTAACAGAAAATGTCTTGTGATTTAAAATACACTTAATATATTGGGTCCAATACTTTATTAGAAGAAAAAGGAAGTGACATAAAAGTCACTGAAGTCTTCAGAGTCGTTTTTAAATGCTGCAGTTTCGTCTTCGTCTCAAACATTGAAAACCGAATTACATTTTTGTTCAGTAACAGTCACAGTTTTCTTATTGGTTTTTTGCTTATATCTCGAAAACAGTTACTCCTATCAATTTTTATCTTTTTTTCAAAATTAAAGCTGATAAAATTTCCTACAAAATAGTTATTTGCATTTTTCTTGTAGGACCAACCATAAGCGAGTTATAGAGTTGGATATAAATAATATTTAACAAAAATTTGCTTTAAAATAAAATGTTTGAAAAACTGAAATTAAACTAATTTAATTGTGTCTAACACTTTAGTAGAGGAAAAAGAAGAAGACATAAAAGTCACTAAAGGTTTCAAAGTTGTCTTTAATCGTCATATTAATAACAATAACATTAATAATAATAATACTAATAGTACTAAATTTGCTTATATGCAAACGCTTAATTAAGGTAACAGTGTTTTGGTTTCTTGCTCATATCTCGAAAACAGTTACTCCTATCAATTTTTATCTTTTTACTAAAATTCAAGCTGATAAAATTTCCTACAAAATAGTTATTTGCATTTTTTATGTAGGACTAACCATAAGCGAGATATAAGATTGAAAATAATTAATATTTAAAAAAGAAGTGCTTTAACAGAAAATGTCTTGTGATTTAAAATACACTTAATTTATTAGATCCAATACTTTATTAGAAAAAAAAGGGAGTGACATATAAGTCACTGAAGTCTTCAGAGTCGATTTTAAATGCTGCATTTTCGTCTTCGTCTCAAACATTGAATACTGAATTACATTTTTGTTCTGAAACGGTAACAGTTTTTACTTTGGTTTTTTGCTTATATCTCGAAAACAGTTACTCCTATCAATTTTTATCTTTCTTTCAAAATTAAAGCTGATAACATTTCCTACAAAATAGTTATTTGCATTTTTCTTGTAAGACCAACCATAAGCGAGTTATAAAGTTGGATATAAATAATATTTAACAAAAACTTGCTTAAAAATACAATGTTTGAAATACTGAAATTAAACTAAATTAATTGTGTCTAACACTTTAGTAAAGAAAAAAGAAAAAGACATAAAAGTCACCAAAGTCTTCAGAATCGTTTTTAGTCGTCATATTAATAACAATAACATTAATAATAATAATACTAATAGTACTAAATCTGCTTATATGCAAGCGCTTTATTAAGGTAACAGTTTTTTGGTTTCTTGCTTATATCTCGAAAACAGTTACTCCTATGAATTTTTGTCTTTCTTTCAAAATTAAAGCTGATAAAATATTCTACAAAATAGTTTTTTGCATTTTTCTTGTAGGACCAACCATAAGCGAGTTATAGAGTTGGATATAAATAATATTTAACAAAAATTTGCTTTAAAATAAAATGTTTGAAAAACGGAAATTAAACTAATTTAACTGTGTCTAACACTTTAGTAGAGAAAAAAGGAAAAGACATAAAAGTCACTAAAGGTTTCAAAGTTGTCTTTAGTTGTCATATTAATAACAATAACATTAATAATAATAATACTAATAGTACTAAATTTGCTTATATGCAAACGCTTAATTAAGGTAACAGTGTTTTGGTTTCTTGCTTATATCTCGAAAACAGTTACTCCTATCAATTTTTATCTTTTTACTAAAATTCAAGCTGATAAAATTTCCTACAAAATAGTTATTTGCATTTTTCATGTAGGACTAACCATAAGCGAGATATATGATTGAAAATAATTAATATTTAAAAAAAAGTGCTTTAACAGAAAATGTCTTGTGATTTAAAATACACTTAATATATTGGGTCCAATACTTTATTAGAAGAAAAAGGAAGTGACATAAAAGTCACTGAAGTCTTCAGAGTCGTTTTTAAATGCTGCAGTTTCGTCTTCGTCTCAAACATTGAAAACCGAATTACATTTTTGTTCAGTAACAGTCACAGTTTTCTTATTGGTTTTTTGCTTATATCTCGAAAACAGTTACTCCTATCAATTTTTATCTTTTTTTCAAAATTAAAGCTGATAAAATTTCCTACAAAATAGTTATTTGCATTTTTCTTGTAGGACCAACCATAAGCGAGTTATAGAGTTGGATATAAATAATATTTAACAAAAATTTGCTTTAAAATAAAATGTTTGAAAAACTGAAATTAAACTAATTTAATTGTGTCTAACACTTTAGTAGAGGAAAAAGAAGAAGACATAAAAGTCACTAAAGGTTTCAAAGTTGTCTTTAATCGTCATATTAATAACAATAACATTAATAATAATAATACTAATAGTACTAAATTTGCTTATATGCAAACGCTTAATTAAGGTAACAGTGTTTTGGTTTCTTGCTCATATCTCGAAAACAGTTACTCCTATCAATTTTTATCTTTTTACTAAAATTCAAGCTGATAAAATTTCCTACAAAATAGTTATTTGCATTTTTTATGTAGGACTAACCATAAGCGAGATATAAGATTGAAAATAATTAATATTTAAAAAAGAAGTGCTTTAACAGAAAATGTCTTGTGATTTAAAATACACTTAATTTATTAGATCCAATACTTTATTAGAAAAAAAAGGGAGTGACATATAAGTCACTGAAGTCTTCAGAGTCGATTGTAAATGCTGCAGTTTCGTCTTCGTCTCAAACATTGAAAACCGAATTACATTTTTGTTCTGAAACGGTAACAGTTTTTACTTTGGTTTTTTGCTTATATCTCGAAAACAGTTACTCCTATCAATTTTTATCTTTCTTTCAAAATTAAAGCTGATAACATTTCCTACAAAATAGTTATTTGCATTTTTCTTGTAGGGCCAACCATAAGCGAGTTATAAAGTTGGATATAAATAATATTTAACAAAAACTTGCTTAAAAATAAAATGTTTGAAATACTGAAATTAAACTAAATTAATTGTGTCTAACACTTTAGTAGAGAAAAAAGAAAAAGACATAAAAGTCACCAAAGTCTTCAAAATCGTTTTTAGTCGTCATATTAATAACAATAACATTAATAATAATAATACTAATATTACTAAATCTGCTTATATGCAAGCGCTTTATTAAGGTAACAGTTTTTTGGTTTCTTGCTTATATCTCGAAAACAGTTACTCCTATGAATTTTTGTCTTTCTTTCAAAATTAAAGCTGATAAAATATTCTACAAAATAGTTATTTGCATTTTTCATGTAGGACTAACCATAAGCGAGATATAAGTTTGAAAATAATTAATATTTAAAAAAAACTGCTTTAACAGAAAATGTCTTGTGATTTAAAATACACTTAATTAATTAGGTCCAATACTTTATTAGAAGAAAAAGGGGGTGACATATAAGTCACTGAAGTCTTCAGAGTCGATTGTAAATGCTGCATTTTCGTCTTCGTCTCAAACATTGAAAACTGAATTACATTTTTGTTCTGAAACGGTAACAGTTTTCACTTTGGTTTTTTGCTTATATCTCGAAAACAATTACTCCTATCAGTTTTTATTTTTTTTTCAAAATAAAGCTGATAAAATTTTCTACAAAATAGTTATTTGCATTTTTCTTGTAGGGCCAACCATAAGCGAGTTATAAAGTTATATATAAATAATATTTAACAAAAACTTGCTTAAAAATTAAATGTTTGAAATACTGAAATTAAACTAAATTAATTGTGTCTAACACTTTAGTAGAGAAAAAAGAAAAAGACAAAAGTCACCAAAGTCTTCAGAATCGTTTTTAGTCGTCATATTAATAACAATAACATTAATAATAATAATACTAATAGTACTAAATTTGCTTACATGCAAACGCTTAATTCAGGTAACAATTTGTTGGTTTCCTGCTTATATCTCGAAAACAGTTATTCCTATCAATTTTTATTTTTTTACTAAAATTAAAGCTGATAAAATTTCCTACAAAATAGTTAATTGCATTTTTAATGTAGGACTAACCATAAGCGAGATATAAGTTTGAAAATAATTAAAATTTAAAAAAAAGTGCTTCAACAGAAAATGTCTTGTGATTTAAAATACACTTAATTTATTGGGTCCAATACTTTATTAGAAGAAAAAAGAGGTGACAGAAAGGTCACTGAAGTCTTTAGAGTCGTTTGTAAATGCTGCATTTTCGTCTTCGTCTCAAACATTGAAAACTGAATTACATTTTTGTTCAGTAACTGTTACAGTTTTCTTATTGGTTTTTTGCTTATATCTCGAAAACAGTTACTCCTATCAATTTTTATCTTTCTTTTAAAATTAAAGCTGATAAAGCTTCCTACAAAATAGTTATTTGCATTTTTCTTGTAGGACCAACCATAAGCGAGTTATAGAGTTGGATATAAATAATATTTAACAAAAATTTGCTTAAAAATAAAATGTTTGAAATACTGAAATTAAACTAAATTAATTGTGTCTAACACTTTAGTAGAGAAAAAAGAAAAATACATAAAAGTCACCAAAGTCTTCAGAATCGTTTTTAGTCGTCATATTAATAACAATAACATTAATAATAATAATACTAATAGTACTAAATCTGCTTATATGCAAGCGCTTTATTAAGGTAACAGTTTTTTGGTTTCTTGCTTATATCTCGAAAACAGTTACTCCTATCAATTTTTATCTTTTTTCAAAATTAAAGCTGATAAAATTTCCTACAAAATAGTTATTTGCATTTTTCTTGTAGGACCAACCATAAGCGAGTTATAGAGTTGGATATAAATAATCTTTAACAAAAATTTGCTTTAAAATAAAATGTTTAAAAAACCGAAATTAAACTAAATTAACAGTTTTCGAGATATAAGCAAAAAACCAATAAGAAAACTGTAACTGTTACTGAACAAAAATGTAATTCAGTTTTCAATGTTTAAGACGAAGACGAAAATGCAGCATTTAAAATCGACTCTGAAGACTTCAGTGACTTTTATGTCACCTCCTTTTTCTTCTAATAAACTATTGGACCCAATAAATTAAGTGTATTTTAAATCCCAAGACATTTTCTGTTAAAACACTTTTTTTTTAAATATTAATTATTTTCAAACTTATATCTCGCTTATGGTTAGTCCTACATGAAATATGCAAATTACTATTTTGTAGGAAATTTTATCAGCTTTAATTTTAGTAAAAAGATAAAAATTGATAGGAGTAACTGTTTTCGAGATATAAGCAAGAAACCAAAAAACTGTTACCTTAATTAAGCGCTTGCATATAAGCTAATTTAGTACTAAAAACAACTCTGAAGATTTTGGTGACTTTATGTTTTCTCCTTTTTCCTCTACTAAAGTGTTAGACCCAATTAATTTAGTTTAATATCGGTTTTTCAAACATTTTATTTTAAAGCAAATTTTTGTTAAAGATTATTTATATCCAACTCTATAACTCGCTTATGGTTGGTCCTACAAGAAAAATGCAAATAACGATTTTGTTGGAAATTTTATCAGCTTTAATTTTGAAAGAAAGATAAAAATTGATAGGAGTAACAGTTTTCGAGATATAAGCAAAAAACCAATAAGAAAACTGTAACTGTTACTGAACAAAAATGTAATTCAGTTTTCAATGTTTGAGACGAAGACGAAAATGCAGCATTTAAAATCGACTCTGAAGACTTCAGTGACTTTTATGTCACCTCCTTTTTCTTCTAATAAAGTATTGGACCCAATAAATTAAGTGTATTTTAAATCACAAGACATTTTCTGTTAAAGCACTTTTTTTTAAATATTAGTTATTTTCAAACTTATATCTCGCTTATGGTTAGTCCTACATGAAAAATGCAAATTACTATTTTGTAGAAAATTTTATCAGCTTTAATTTTAGTGAAAAGATAAAAATTGATAGGAGTAACTGTTTTTGAGATATAAGCAAGAAACCAAAAAACTGTTACCTTAATTAAGGGCTTGCATATAAGCTAATTTAGTACTAAAAACAACTCTGAAGAGTTTGGTGACTTTTATGTCACCTCCTTTTTCTTTTAATAAAGTATTGAACCCATTAAATTAAGTGTATTTTAAATCACAAGACATTTTCTGTTAAAGCACTTTTTTTTTAAATATTAATTATTTTCAAACTTATATCTCGCTTATGGTTAGTTCTACATAAAAAATGCAAATAACTATTTTGTAGGAAATTTTATCAGCTTTAATTTTAGTAAAAAGATAAAAATTGATAAGAGTAACTGTTTTCGAGATATAAGCAAGAAACTGTTACCTTAATTAAGCGCTTGCATATAAGCAAATTTAGTAATATTAGTATTATTATTATTATTAATGTTATTGTTATTAATATGACTACTAAAAACGACTCTCAAGACTTTGGTGACTTTTATGTCTTCTCCTTTTTTCTCTACTAAAGTGTTAGTCTTAATTAATTTAGTTTAATTTCGGTTTTTTAAACATTTTATTTTAAAGCAAATTTTTGTTAATGATTATTTATATCCAACTCTATAACTCGCTTATGGTTGGTCCTACAAAAAAAATGCGAATAACTATTTTGTAGAGAATTTTATCAGCTTTAATTTTGAAAGAAAGATAAAAATTGATAGGAGTAACTGTTTTCGAGATATAAGCAAAAAACCAATAAGAAAACTGTAACTGTTACTAAACAAAAATGTAATTCAGATTTCAATGTTTGAGACAAAGACGAAAATGCAGCATTTAAAATCGACTCTGAAGACTTCAGTGACTTTTATGTCTCCTCCTTTTTCTTCTAATAAAGTATTGGACCCATTAAATTAAGTGTATTTTAAATCACAAGACATTTTCTGTTAAAGCACTTTTTTTTTAAATATTAATTATTTTCAAACTTATATCTCGCTTATGGTTAGTCCTACATGAAAAATGCAAATTACTATTTTGTAGGGAATTTTATCAGCTTTAATTTTAGTAAAAAGATAAAAATTGATAGGAGTAACTGTTTTCGAGATATAAGCAAGAAACCAAAAAACTGTTACCTTAATTAAGCGCTTGCATATAAGCAAATTTAGTAATATTAGTATTATTAATATTAATGTTATTGTTATTAATGTGACGACTAAAAACGACTCTTAAGACTTTGGTAACTTTTATGTCTTCTCCTTTTTCCTCTACTAAAGTGTTAGTCTTAATTTAGTTTAATTTCGGTTTTTCAAACATTTTATTTTAAAGCAAATTTTTGTTAAAGATTATTTATATCCAACTCTATAACTCGCTTATGGTTGGTCCTACAAAAAAATGCAAATAACTATTTTGTAGGAAATTTTATCAGCTTTAATTTTGAAAAAAAGATAAAAATTGATAGGAGTAACTGTTTTCGAGATATAAGCAAGAAACCAAAAAACTGTTACCTTAATTAAGCGTTTGCATATAAGCAAATTTAGTACTATTAGTATTATTATTATTAATGTTATTGTTATTAATATGACGACTAAAGACGACTCTGAAACATTTAGTGACTTTTATGTCTTCTCCTTTTTCCTCTACTAAAGTGTTAGACACAATTAATTTAGTTTAATTCGGATTTTTCAAGCATTTTATTTTAAAGCAAATTTTTGTTAAATATTATTTATATCCAACTCTATAACTCGTTTATGCTTGGTCCTACAAGAAAAATGTAAATAACTATTTTGTTGGAAATTTTATCAGCTTTAATTTTGAAAGAAAGATAAAATTTGATAGGAGTAACTGTTTTCGAGATATAAGCAAAAAACAATAAGAAAACTGTAACTGTTACTGAACAAAAATGTAACTCTGTTTTCAATGTTTGAGACGAAGACAAAAATGCAGCATTTAAAAACGACTCTGAAGACTTCAGTGACTTTTATGTCACCTCCTTTTTCTTCTAATAAAGTATTGAACCCAATAAATTAAGTGTATTTTAAATCACAAGACATTTTCTGTTAAAACACTTTTTTTTAATTATTAATTATTTTCAAACTTATATCTCGCTTATGGTTAGTTCTACATGAAAAATGCAAATAACTATTTTGTAGGAAATTTTATCACCTTTAATTTTAGTGAAAAAGTAAAAATTGATAGGAGTAACTGTTTTCGAGATATAAGCAAAAAACCAAAAAACTGTTACCTTAATTAAGCGTTTGCATATAAGCAAATTTAGTACTATTAGTATTATTATTATTAATGTTATTGTTATTAATATGACGACTAAAGACGACTCTGAAACATTTAGTGACTTTTATGTCTTCTCCTTTTTCCTCTACTAAAGTGTTAGATACAATTAATTTAGTTTAATTCAAGTTTTTCAAGCATTTTATTTTAAAGCAAATTTTTGTTAAATATTATTTATATCCAACTCTATAACTCGTTTATGCTTGGTCCTACAAGAAAAATGTAAATAACTATTTTGTTGGAAATTTTATCAGCTTTAATTTTGAAAGAAAGATAAAATTTGATAGGAGTAACTGTTTTCGAGATATAAGCAAAAAACCAATAAGAAAACTGTAACTGTTACTGAACAAAAATGTAATTCAGTTTTCAATGTTTGAGACGAAGACAAAAATGCAGCATTTAAAAACGACTCTGAAGACTTCAGTGACTTTTATGTCACCTCCTTTTTCTTCTAATACAGTATTGGACCCAATAAATTAGGTGTATTTTATAAATCACAAGACATTTTCTGTTAAAACACTTTTTTTTAATTATTAATTATTTTCAAACTTATATCTCGCTTATGGTTAGTTCTACATGAAAAATGCAAATAACTATTTTGTAGGAAATTTTATCACCTTAATTTTGGTGAAAAAGTAAAAATTGATAGGAGTAACTGTTTTCGAGATATAAGCAAAAAACAAAAAAACTGTTACCTTAATTAAGCGCTTGCATATAAGCAAATTTAGTACTACTAGTACTGTTATTATAAATGTTATTGTTATTAATATGACGACTAAAGACAACTCTAAGACTTTAGTGACTTTTATGTCTCCTCCTTTTTTCTCTACTAAATTGTTAGACACACTTAATTTAGTTTAATTTCAGTTTTTCAAACATTTTATTTTAATGCAAATTTTTGTTAAATATTAAAAACTATTAAATGGCTTATGCATAGAAATGAGAAAACGCTCATGTAACACACGAAATAAGCTCCATTTTTCCTTATTAAAAGTATTATTATTATTATTACTTTTGTTACTATTACTATTATTATTATTATTATTATTATTATTGTTATTATTATTATTATTATTATTATTATTATTAAAAACCGATTATAACTTTTGTATAGTAAATGTTTTTATACCAGTTTTAAAATGAGTTATTAATTTTAGACAATTTCTTGCCTAAAAAAACAGATCACAGATGATCTCTTGCATAGAAATGAGAAAACGCTCAGATAACACAAAATAAGCATCATTTTTGCTTAGAAAAACTAAAATTTACAAAGAAATTCATTATTATAAGTATTATTATCATTATTATTATTATTATTATTATTATTATTATTATTATTATTATTATTATTATTATTATTATTATTATTATTTCTTTTATTACTATTATTATTATTATTATTATTATTATTATTACTATTATTATTGTTATTATTACTATTATTATTATTATTATTATTATTATTATTATTATTATTATTATTATTATTATTAACTTTTGTATAGTAAATGTTTTTATACCAGTTTTAAAATGAGTTATTAATTTTATTCAATTTCTTGCCTAAAAACACAGATCACAGATGATCTCTTGCATAGAAATGAGAAAACGCTCATATAACACACAAAATAAGCTTCATTTTTGCTTAGAAAACTAAGCTTACTTTTATTACTATTATTATTATTTTTATTATTATTATTATTATTATTATTATTATTATTAACTTTTGTATAGTAAATGTTTTTATACCAGTTTTAAAATGAGTTATTAATTTTATTCAATTTCTTGCCTAAAAACACAGATCACAGATGATCTCTTGCATAGAAATGAGAAAACGCTCAAATAACACACAAAATAAGCTTCATTTTTGCTTAGAAAACTAAGCTTACTTTTATTACTATTATTATTATTATTATTATTATTACTATTATTATTATTATTATTATTATTATTATTATTATTATTATTATTATTATTATTATTATTATTATTATTATTATTATTGTTATTATTATTATTATTATTAAAAAATTATATTAAACAGACAGAAAACGTCGTATTCTGACACAAAAAAAACGAATTACGTTATAGACTTGACGAGAACGGCGTATCTCGGACTCTTATAGGACTCTTATAGGGTCAAAAAGTATCAGTTTGGATTAAAACAAATTATTTTTGTTGACTCTCAGTCTGAATTGTTCATCAGTTCAAACAAAAACGGCTTATTTTAGACGATCTTTTGCTTTGAACATGAAAATATACATCGACCAGACTAAAAACGTATTAATCTGGCATAAAAGAGCAATTTATGTATCACTTTGGATAAAGGCAGCTAATCCTATTCGTTTCATTGCTTAAAATAGACAAAATTGTTAATAAATCAAACAAAAACGCTGTATTCTAGCACAAAATACTAATTACATTATAGTTTCGACGAGAATAGCTTATTTGGAATGATTCTATGCTTCCAAACGAGTAAATTTTTATTAAACAGACGCCAAACATCATGTTTTGTCCTATAAAGACATTTTATATTGCAGTTTGTATTAAAACAAAATATTTTCGTTGATTCTTTGTTAGAAGCAGCAAACCTAACATTAAAGAATCTGAAAACTTTGTATTCGGACACAAACCACCGAATTTTGTATCAGTTTAGACAAAAACGGTTGATTTTCGACAATATTTTGCTTTGAACAAGAAAACTTATATCAAACTGACTAAAAACGTCTTATTTTAGTACAAAACAAAAGATTTGCGTTATAGTCTTAAAGCTGATTCATGCCACAATTTGGATAAAAACCAATTATTTTCGTTAATTCATTGTTACAAACATGAAACCTTACATCAAAGTAACTGAAAACCCCTTATTCAGGCACAGAAATTGGAATTACGTTTCAGTCTGGACAAAAACTGCTTACTTTAGACAATCCTTTGTTTTGAATACAAAAACTTACATTAAAAAGATTTAAAACGTCTTATTCTGGCTGAAAACTGCAAATTATATATTACTCTAGATAAAAGCAATTTATCCTGATTACTCCTTTACTCAGAATAGAGTAAACTTGTATAAAACTTAATGAAAACTTTAAATTTCGTCTCAAAGAAATAATTTACGTTATAGTTTTGACCAGCACTGTTTATTTCAAACGATTTTATGATTCGAAACTAATGAACTTTTATGGGGCAGATGCAAAACCACATATTACCATATAAAGCGTTGTTTTAAAGCAAATTATTACCTTTTGCAACAAGAAATTTCACACGTCAAAGAAACTGAAAACATCGTATCCATGCACAAATATCGAATTACGTATCAGTTTAGGCAAATACAGCTTATTTTAAACTATTCCTTGCTATAAACAAGAAAAATTTTATCAAACATATTGAAAATGTCTTATTCTCGAAAATAAGAGCAAATTATGTATCAGTTTTAACAAAAGCGGATTACTCTGTTTGATTCTATGCTTAGAGTAGAGTAAACTACTATAAAACGTAATGAAAACTCTATATTCAAGCACAAAAGAACAAATTACGTTATAGTTTTGACAAAAAAAAATTATTTCGGACGACTACATACTTCGAAGTAAGCAAACTTTAATTGAACAAGTGCAAAAGCTAATACTTTGCTTTAAAATAACGATTTATGTGGTAATATGGTATTTTGCATCTGTCCTATAAAAGTTTACTCGTTTCGCTCCATTGAATCATTCGAAATAAATTATTTTGACACAACAACGAAAATAATTTTTTTGTTCAAACTGTAACATGTCGTTTTTATAAAACGAACTAAGACGTTTGGCATCTGTTTAGTGAAAGTTTTCTCGTTTGGGGGCATAAAATCGTTTGAAATTAACAGTTCTGGTCAAAACTATAACGTAAATTATTTCTTTGAGACGAAATTTAAAGTTTTCATTAACTTTTATACAAGTTTGCTCTATTCTAAGCAAAGGAGTAATCGGGATAAACTACTTTTATCCAAAGTAATACATAATTTGCAGTTTTGAGCCAGAATAAGACGTTTTTAATCTTTTTAATGTAAGTTTTCGTGTTCAAAAGAAAGAATCGTCTAAAATAAGCAATTTGTGTCTAGACTGAAACGTAATTTGATTTTCTGTGACATAAATCGTTTTTTAAAAGCGAAATTAGACGTTTTGCCTCTGTTCAGTGAAAGTATACTGGTTTCAAAGCATAGAATCGTTTGAAATTAACAGTTCTCGTCAAGACTATAACGCAAATCTTTAAAGTGATACAAAGAAATAATTTACGTTATAGTTTTGACCAGAACTCTTAATTTCAAACGATTTTATGCCCCCAAACGAGAAAACTTTCACTAAACAGAAGCCAAACGTCTTAGTTCGTTTTATAAAAGCGACTTATGTTACAGTTTAAACAAAAACAAATTATTTTCGTTTTTGTTGTGTC
>NC_087398.1:19887500-19905000 GCF_031307605.1 Tribolium castaneum
AAAACATTTACTCTTATCAATTTTTATCTTTCTTTCAAAATTAAAGCTGATAAAATTTCCTACAAAATAGTTACATGCATTTCTTTTGTAGGACCTACCGTAAGCGAGTTAAAGAGTTAGATATAAATAACCTTTAACAAAAATTTGCTTTAAAATTAAATGTTTGAAAAACTGAAATTAAACTAAATTAATTGTGTCTAACACTTTAGTAGAGGAAAAAGGAAAAGACATAAAAGTCACTAAAGGTTTCAGAGTCGTCTTTAGTCGTCATATTAATAACAATAACATTAATAATAATAATGCTAATAGTACTATATTTGCTTATATGCAAGCGCTTAATTAAGATAACAGATTTTGGTTTCTTGCTTATATCTCGAAAACAGTTACTCCTATCAATTTTTATCTTTTTACTAAAATTAAAGCTGATAAAATTTCCTACAAAATAGTTATTTGCATTTTTCATGTAGGACTAACCATAAGCGAGATATAAGTTTGATAATAATTAATATTTAAAAAAAAAGTGCTTTAACAGAAAATGCCTTGTGATTTAAAATACAATAAAAACATTTACTATACAAAAGTTATAATTGGTTTTTAATAATAATAATAATAATAATAATAATAATAATAATAATAATAATAATAATAATAATAATAATACTTATAATAATGAATTTCTTTTTAAATTAACTTATATTAAACAGGCAGAAAACGTCGTATTCTGACACAAAAAAACGAATTACGTTATAGACTTGACGAGAACGGCTTATCTCGGACTCTTATAGGACTCTTATAGGGTCAAAAAGTATCAGTTTGGATTAAAACAAATTATTTTTGTTGAGTCTCCGTCTGAATTGTTTACCAGTTCAAACAAAAACGGCTTATTTTAGACGATCTTTTGCTTTGAACAAGAAAACTTACATCGAACAGACTAAAAACGTATTAATCTGGCATAAAAGAGCAATTTATGTATCACTTTGGATAAAGGCAGCTAATCCTATTCGTTTCATTGCTTAAAATAGACAAAATTGTTAATAAATCTAACAAAAACGCTGTATTCTAGCACAAAATACTAATTACATTATAGTTTCGACGAGTATAGCTTATTTCGAATGATTCTATGCTTCCAAACGAGTAATTTTTTTTTAAACAGTTGCCAAACATCATGTTTTGTCCTATAAAGACATTTTATATTGCAGTTTGTATTACATCAAAGTAACTGAAAACCCCTTATTCTGGCACAGCAATTCGAATTACGTTTCAGTCTGGACAAAAACTGCTTACTTTAGACGATCCTTTGTTTTGAATACAAAAATTTACATTAAAAAGATTAAAAACGTCTTATTCTGGCCGAAAACTGCAAATTATATATTACTCTAGATAAAAGCAATTTATCCTGATTACTCCTTTACTTAGAATAGAATAAACTTGTATAAAACTTAATGAAAACTTTAAATTTCGTCTCAAAGAAATAATTTACGTTATAGTTTTGACCAGCACTGTTTATTTCAAACAATTTTATGATTCGAAACTAATGAACTTTTATGGGGCAAATGCAAAACCACATATTACCATATAAAGCGTTGTTTTAAAGCAAATTATTACCTTTTGCAACAAGAAATTTCACGTCAGAGAAACTGAAAACATCGTATCCATGCACAAATATCGAATTACGTATCAGTTTAGGCAAATACAGCTTATTTTAAACGATTCCTTGCTATAAACAATTATTATTTATTAATAAACAATTATTTTATTAATTATTTTCAATCTTATATCTCGCTTATGGTTAGTCCTACATAAAAAATGCAAATAACTATTTTGTAGGAAATTTTATCAGCTTGAATTTTAGTAAAAAGATAAAAATTGATAAGAGTAACTGTTTTCGAGATATGAGCAAGAAACCAAAACACTGTTACCTTAATTAAGCGTTTGCATATAAGCAAATTTAGTACTATTAGTATTATTATTATTAATGTTATTGTTATTAATATGACGATTAAAGACAACTTTAAAACCTTTAGTGACTTTTATGTCTTCTTCTTTTTCCTCTACTAAAGTGTTAGACACAATTAAATTAGTTTAATTTCAGTTTTTCAAACATTTTATTTTAAAGCAAATTTTTGTTAAATATTATTTATATCCAACTCTATAACTCGCTTATGGTTGGTCCTACAAGAAAAATGCAAATAACTATTTTGTAGGAAGTTTTATCAGCTTTAATTTTGAAAAAAAGATAAAAATTGATAGGAGTAACTGTTTTCGAGATATAAGCAAAAAACCAATAAGAAAACTGTGACTGTTACTGAACAAAAATGTAATTCGGTTTTCAATGTTTGAGACGACGACGAAACTGCAGCATTTAAAAACGACTCTGAAGACTTCAGTGACTTTTATGTCACTTCCTTTTTCTTCTAATAAAGTATTGGACCCAATAAATTAAGTGTATTTTAAATCACAAGACATTTTCTGTTAAAGCACTTTTTTTTTAAATATTAATTATTTTCAATCATATATCTCGCTTATGGTTAGTCCTACATGAAAAATGCAAATAACTATTTTGTAGGAAATTTTATCAGCTTGAATTTTAGTAAAAAGATAAAAATTGATAGGAGTAACTGTTTTCGAGATATAAGCAAGAAACCAAAACACTGTTACCTTAATTAAGCGTTTGCATATAAGCAAATTTAGTACTATTAGTATTATTATTATTAATGTTATTGTTATTAATATGACAACTAAAGACAACTCTGAAACCTTTAGTAACTTTTATGTCTTTTCCTTTTTCCTCTACTAAAGTGTTAGACACAATTAAATTAGTTTAATTTCAGTTTTTCAAACATTTTATTTTAAAGCAAATTTTTGTTAAATATTATTTATATCCAACTCTATAACTCGTTTATGGTTGGTCCTACAAGAAAAATGCAAATAACTATTTTGTAGGAAATGTTATCAGCTTTAATTTTGAAAAAAAGACAAAAATTTATAGGTGTAACTGTTTTCGAGATATAAGCAAGAAACCAAAAAACTGTTACCTTAATAAAGCGCTTGCATATAAGCAGATTTAGTACTATTAGTATTATTATTATTAATGTTATTGTTATTAATATGACGACTAAAAACGATTCTGAAGACTTTGGTGACTTTTATGTCTTTTTCTTTTTTCTCTACTAAAGTGTTAGACACAATTAATTTAGTTTAATTTCAGTATTTCAAACATTTTATTTTTAAGCAAGTTTTTGTTAAATATTATTTATATCCAACTTTATAACTCGCTTATGGTTGGTCCTACAAGAAAAATGCAAATAACTATTTTGTAGGAAATGTTATCAGCTTTAAATTTGAAAGAAAGATAAAAATTGATAAGAGCAACTGTTTTCGAGATATAAGCAAAAAACCAAAGTAAAAACTGTTACCGTTTCAGAACAAAAATGTAATTCAGTTTTCAATGTTTGAGACGAAGACGAAAATGCAGCATTTAAAATCGACTCTGAAGACTTCAGTGACTTATATGTCACCCCCTTTTTTTCTAATAAAGTATTGGACCTAATAAATTAAGTGTATTTTAAATCACAAGACATTTTCTGTTAAAGCACTTCTTTTTTAAATATTAATTATTTTCAATCTTATATCTCGCTTATGGTTAGTCCTACATAAAAAATGCAAATAATTATTTTGTAGGAAATTTTATCAGCTTGAATTTTAGTAAAAAGATAAAAATTGATAGGAGTAACTGTTTTCGAGATATGAGCAAGAAACCAAAACACTGTTACCTTAATTAAGCGTTTGCATATAAGCAAATTTAGTACTATTAGTATTATTATTATTAATGTTATTGTTATTAATATGACGATTAAAGACAACTTTGAAACCTTTAGTGACTTTTATGTCTTCTTCTTTTTCCTCTACTAAAGTGTTAGACACAATTAAATTAGTTTAATTTCAGTTTTTCAAACATTTTATTTTAAAGCAAATTTTTGTTAAATATTATTTATATCCAACTCTATAACTCGCTTATGGTTGGTCCTACAAGAAAAATGCAAATAACTATTTTGTAAGAAATTTTATCAGCTTTAATTTTGAAAAAAAGATAAAAATTGATAGGAGTAACTGTTTTCGAGATATAAGCAAGAAACCAAAAAACTGTTACCTTAATAAAGCGCTTGCATATAAGCAGATTTAGTACTATTAGTATTATTATTATTAATGTTATTGTTATTAATATGACGACTAAAAACGATTCTGAAGACTTTGGTGACTTTTATGTCTTTTTCTTTTTTCTCTACTAAAGTGTTTGACTCAATTAATTTAGTTTAATTTCGGTTTTTCAAACATTTTATTTAAAGCAAATTTTTGTTAAATATTATTTATATCCAACTCTATAACTCGCTTATGGTTGGTCCTACAAGAAAAATGCAAATAACTATTTTGTAGGAAGCTTTATCAGCTTTAATTTTAAAAGAAAGATAAAAATTGATAGGAGTAACTGTTTTCGAGATATAAGCAAAAAACCAATAAGAAAACTGTAACAGTTACTGAACAAAAATGTAATTCAGTTTTCAATGTTTGAGACGAAGACGAAAATGCAGCATTTACAAACGACTCTAAAGACTTCAGTGACCTTTCTGTCACCTCTTTTTTCTTCTAACAAAGTATTGGACCCAATAAATTAAGTGTATTTTAAATCACAAGACATTTTCTGTTGAAGCACTTTTTTTTTAATTTTAATTATTTTCAATCTTATATCTCGCTTATGGTTAGTCCTACATAAAAAATGCAAATAACTATTTTGTAGGAAATTTTATCAGCTTGAATTTTAGTAAAAAGATAAAAATTGATAGAAGTAACTGTTTTCGAGATATGAGCAAGAAACCAAAACACTGTTACCTTAATTAAGCGTTTGCATATAAGCAAATTTAGTACTATTAGTATTATTATTATTAATGTTATTGTTATTAATATGACGATTAAAGACAACTTTGAAATCTTTAGTAACTTTTATGTCTTCTTCTTTTTCCTCTACTAAAGTGTTAGACACAATTAAATTAGTTTAATTTCAGTTTTTCAAACATTTTATTTTAAAGCAAATTTTTGTTAAATATTATTTATATCCAACTCTATAACTCGCTTATGGTTGGTCCTACAAGAAAAATGCAAATAACTATTTTGTAGGAAATTTTATCAGCTTTAATTTTGAAAGAAAGATAAAAATTGATATGAGTAACTGTTTTCGAGATTTAAGCAAAAAACCAATAAGAAAACTGTGACTGTTACTGAACAAAAATGTAATTCGGTTTTCAATGTTTGAGACGAAGACGAAACTGCAGCATTTAAAAACGACTCTGAAGACTTCAGTGACTTTTATGTCACTTCCTTTTTCTTCTAATAAAGTATTGGACCCAATAAATTAAGTGTATTTTAAATCACAAGACATTTTCTGTTAAAGAACTTTTTTTTTAAATATTAATTATTTTCAATTATATTTAGTTTTCAATGTTTGAGACGAAGACGAAAATGCAGCATTTAAAATCGACTCTGAAGACTTCAGTGACTTTTATGTCACCTCCTTTTTCTTCTAATAAAGTATTGGACCCAATAAATTAAGTGTATTTTAAATCATAAGACATTTTCTGTTAAAGCACTTTTTTTTTAAATATTAATTATTTTCAAACTTATATCTCGTTTATGGTTAGTTCTACATGAAAAATGCAAATTACTATTTTGTAGAAAATTTTATCTGCTTTAATTTTAGTAAAAACATAAAAATTGATAGGAGTAACTGTTTTCGAGAGATAAGCAAGAAACCAAAAAACTGTTACCTTAAATAAGCGCTTGCATTTAAGCAAATTTAGTACTAAAAACAACTCTGAAGACTTTGGTGACTTTTATGTCTTCTCTTTTTTTCTCTACTAAAGTGTTAGACCCAATTAAATTAGTTTAATTTCGGTTTTTCAAACATTTTATTTTAAAGCAAATTTTTGTTAAAGATTATTTATATCCAACTCTATAACTCGCTTATGGTTGGTCTTACAAAAAAATGCAAATAACTATTTTGTAGGAAATTTTATCAGCTTTAATTTTGAAAAAAAGATAAAAATTGATAGGAGTAACTGTTTTCGAGATATAAGGAAGAAACCAAAATACTGTTACCTTAATTAAGCGTTTGCATATAAGCAAATTTAGTACTATTAGTATTATTATTATTAATGTTATTGTTAATAATATGACGACTAAAGACGACTCTGAAACATTTAGTGACTTTTATGTTTTCTCCTTTTTCTTCTACTAAAGTGTTAGACACAATTAATTTAGTTAAATTCCGGTTTTTCAAGCATTTTATTTTAAAGCAAATTTTTGTTAAATATTATTTATATCCAACTCTATAACTCGTTTATGCTTGGTCCTACAAGAAAAATGTAAATAACTATTTTGTTCGAAATTTTATCAGCTTTAATTTTGGAAGAAAGATAAAATTTGATAAGAGTAACAGTTTTCGAGATATAAGCAAAAAACCAATGAGAAAACTGTAACTGTTACTGAACAAAAATGTAATTCAGTTTTCAATGTTTGAGACGAAGACGAAAATGCAGCATTTAAAAACGACTCTGAAGACTTCAGTGTCTTTTATGTCACCTCCTTTTTCTTTTAATAAAGTATAGAAATCAATAAATTAAGTGTATTTTAAATCACAAGTCATTTTCTGTTAAAGCACTTTTTTTTAAATATTTATTATTTTCAAACTTATATCTCGCTTATGGTTAGTCCTACATGAAAAATGCAAATAACCATTTTGTAGGGAATTTTATCAGCTTAAATTTTAGTAAAAAGATAAAAATTGATAGGAGTAACTGTTTTCGAGATATAAGCAAGAAACCAAAAAACTGTTACCTTAATTAAGCGTTTGCATATAAGCAAATTTAGTACGATTAGTATTATTATTATTAATGTTATTGTTATTAATATAACAATTAAAGACAACTCTGAAATCTTTAGTGACTTTTATGTCTTCTTCTTATTCCTCTACTTAAGTGTTAGACACAATTAATTTAGTTTAATTTCAGGATTTCAAACATTTTATTTTAAAGCAAATTTTTGTGTAATATTATTTAAATCCATCTCTGTTTATTGCATTTTTTTTGTAGGACCAACCATAAGCGAGTTATAGAGTTGGATATAAATAATCTTTAACAAAAATTTGATATAAAATAAAATGTTTGAAAAACCGAAATTAAACTAAATTAATATTAAAATAATTATTAATATTATTATTATTAAAAACCGACTATAACTTTTGTATAGTAAATGTTTTTATACCAGTTTTAAAATGAGTTTTTAATTTTAGACAATTTCTTGCCTAAAAACAGATCACAGATGATCTCTTGCATAGAAATGAGAAAACGCTCAGATAACACAAAATAAGCTTCATTTTTCCTTAGAAAAACTAAGCTTTAATTTAGAAAGAAATTCATTATTATAAGTATTATTATTATTATTATTATTATTATTATTATTATTATTATTATTATTATTAAAAACCGATTATAACTTTTGTATAGTAAATGTTTTTATTGTATTTTAAATCACAAGGCATTTTCTGTTAAAGCACTTTTTTTTTAAATATTAATTATTATCAAACTTATATCTCGCTTATGGTTAGTCCTACATGAAAAATGCAAATAACTATTTTGTAGGAAATTTTATCAGCTTTAATTTTAGTAAAAAGATAAAAATTGATAGGAGTAACTGTTTTCGAGATATAAGCAAGAAACCAAAAAACTGTTACCTTAATTAAGCGCTTGCATATAAGCAAATATAGTACTATTAGCATTATTATTATTAATGTTATTGTTATTAATATGACGACTAAAGACGACTCTGAAACCTTTAGTGACTTTTATGTCTTTTCCTTTTTCCTCTACTAAAGTGTTAGATAAGTTTGAAAATAATTAATAATTAAAAAAAGTGTTTTAACAGAAAATGTCTTGTGATTTATAAAATACACTTAATTTATTGGGTCCAATACTATATTAGAAGAAAAAGGAAGTGACATAAAAGTCACTGAAGTCTTCAGAGTCGTTTTTAAATGCTGCAGTTTCGTCTTCGTCTCAAACATTAAAAAACGAATTACATTTTTGTTCAGTAACAGTCACAGTTTTCTTATTGGTTTTTTGCTTATATCTCGAAAACAGTTACTCCTATCAATTTTTATCTTTCTTTTAAAATTAAAGCTGATAAAGCTTCCTACAAAATAGTTATTTGCATTTTTCTTGTAGAACCAACCATAAGCGAGTTATAGAGTTGGATATAAATAATATTTAACAAAAATTTGCTTTAAATAAAATGTTTGAAAAACCGAAATTAAACTAAATTAATTGAGTCTAACACTTTAGTAGAGACAAAAGAAAAAGACATAAAAGTCACCAAAGTCTTCAGAATCGTTTTTAGTCGTCATATTAATAACAATAACATTAATAATAATAATACTAATAGTACTAAATCTGCTTATATGCAAGCGCTTTATTAAGGTAACAGTTTTTTGGTTTCTTGCTTATATCTCGAAAACAGTTACTCCTATGAATTTTTGTCTTTCTTTCAAAATTAAAGCTGATAAAATATTCTACAAAATAGTTATTTGCATTTTTCTTGTAGGACCAACCATAAGCGAGTTATAGAGTTGGATATAAATAATATTTAACAAAAATTTGCTTTAAAATAAAATGTTTGAAAAACTGAAATTAAACTAATTTAACTGTGTCTAACACTTTAGTAGAGAAAAAAGGAAAAAACATAAAAGTCACTAAAGGTTTCAGAGTTGTCTTTAGTTGTCATATTAATAACAATAACATTAATAATAATAATACTAATAGTACAAAATTTGGTTATATGCAAACGCTTAATTAAGGTAACAGTGTTTTGGTTTCTTGCTTATATCTCGAAAACAGTTACTTCTATCAATTTTTATCTTTTTACTAAAATTCAAGCTGATAAAATTTCCTACAAAATAGTTATTTGCATTTTTCATGTAGGACTAACCATAAGCGAGATATATGATTGAAAATAATTAATATTTAAAAAAAAAGTGCTTTAACAGAAAATGTCTTGTGATTTAAAATACACTTAATTTATTGGGTCCAATACTTTATTACAAGAAAAAGGAAGTGACATAAAAGTGATTTAAAATACACTTAATTTATTGAGTCCAATACTTTATTAGAAAAAAAAGGAGGTGACTTAAAAGTCACTGAAGTTTTCAGAGTCGTTTTTAAATGCTGCATTTTCGTCTTCGTCTCAAACATTGAAAACTGAATTACATTTTTGTTCAGTAACGGTTACAATTTTCACTTTGGTTTTTTGCTTATATCTCGAAAACAGTTACTCCTATAAATTTTTATCTTTTCTTTAAAATTAAAGCTGATAAAATTTCCTACAAAATAGTTTTTAACATTTTTTTTGTAGGACCAACCATAAGCGAGTTATAGAGTTGGATATAAATAATCTTTAAGAAAAATTTGCTTTAAAATAAAATGTTTGAAAAACTGTAATTAAACTAATTTAATTGTGTCTAACACATTAGTAGAGGAAAAAGAAGAAGACATTATTATTATTATTATTATTATTATTATTATTATTATTATTATTATTATTAATATTATTATTTTGCCCGCGATGGGTACCGATTCAGACGGTGAGGGCGACAGCTCCAAAAATAACACTCGAAACTCTAATAATTGCAAAATTTGCAAAGAGAAAGTCCGTTCTGGCAGTGGTATAAAGTGCAACAGACCCAAATGTTCGGTAGTTTTGCATTCAAAGTGCTTTGAAATGCTGGCAAAAGTAGTTTTTGTTGATCGTCAATCGTGGATGTGTAAAGAATGTGTCGGGAAGTGCAAGGACAATCCAAATACTGAATTAAAGTTACTGAAAATTTAAAATGAAGGTTTAATACGTGAAAAACAGCTTCTAGAAAAACTCCTTGCTGAAATGGAATACTCTAGTCAGCTTATGAAAGATAAAATCGAAGATTATCAAAATGTCATTGAAGGTTTAAATCGCGATACGATATCGAGTAAAAACTCGCCTTCATGTTCTTATAGCAGCGCGTTGAAAAAATCTAAATCTAACCATTCTTCAGCTGATGTGCTTATATTAAAATCGTCTGATCAAAATAAAAATAGTGCTCAAATCGAGAAAAATATTAAAAATATGTGTAACGAATCCGATTTAAAAATAAATGTAAATGGTACAAAGCATATAAAAAGTGGTTTATTAATAAATTGTGAAAATAAAGAGTCCTTGAGCAAATTAAAGGATTTAGTTTCTTCGAAAGGCAACTCATCCTACACAGCTTCAGTACCTGGTAAATTTAACCCTCGTCTAAAAATTTATAATGTTCCTGCTGAAGATGCAACTCAACCTGGGCTTGTGGAAGATTATCTCTAGAAATGATCTTAATGCTTCCATTGAGGATATTAAAGTAGTTGCCAAAATCAAAAACAAAAAAGATTATAACATTATTATTAAAGTTACACCGTTTCTCTTTAAAAATATTATCGAAAGGGGTTCGCTATATATCGGTTGGCATAAATCTAATATAGCTGAATGTTTCAACTTAATAAAATGCTACAAATGTTGCAAATACGGTCATACCAAGAACAAATGTACTTCACAAGTAGCTATCTGTCCCAAATGTAGCGGATCCCACAAAATGAAAGATTGTGAAACAGAAAGATTATGTTGTCCAAATTGTACATTCTCAAATTCTCGGTTTAAATTGCAATTAACTACTGATCATACAGCAAATGATTTATCTTGTCATACGTATCAACACATATTGAATCTTGTAAAGCAAAAGACTAATTATTGTTAACTAATATTAAAATTTATAATTTTATTTTTTCTTCTCCTCTTATTTTATTCTCTTTTATGGATCACAACTTTAAAATTGCTCATGTGAATGCTAGATCTTTATTTACTGGCTTTGATGCTTTTAGAGATAGTATTCTAGAGAATGATTTTGATATAATGGGTGTGTCAGAAACTTGGTTGACAAGTCAGTTGCCGTCGCAAGCGGTTGACGTACCGGGTTTCAAATTATTAAGACAGGACCGTGTCGCTAGACGGGGTGGTGGTGTAGCTGCATATATTAGAGAAAATATTTCATTTAAAATAGTTGAAAATATAAAAAGTCCTACAGAAATTGAATGTTTATTAGTAGAAATTAAAACCACATTTTGTCATTTTCTTTTGGGGGTTATCTATCGCAGCCCCTCAACTAATATTGGTGTTCTCACGGAGTTTCTAGAAGAGTTATTACCTACTTTACTTCTAAAATATGAAAAATTAATTTTCTTAGGTGACTTAAATATTGACCATACTTTCGAAAACAATGTAATAGATATTTTTGGGTCTTACGATTTTACTCAAATTATTAGTGAACCGACACGTATCTCCAAAACTAGTCAAAAAATTCTAGATGTCATTTATACCAATTTTCCAGATAAGATTATTGCTTCTGGAACTTTAAATGCAGACATTTTTTCCGATCACTGCATCATACACTGTACCTTAAAAGTAAAAGTCACTTTAAACTTCTTAACTTATGTTACCTACAGAGATTACAAATATTTTTTAAAATCCTGCTTCCTCCAAGATTTACAAAATTTAAACTGGGATGATATTTTTTATATAAATGATATTGACTCCAAGTTATACCTTTTTAATTACAATGTTATAAAATTGTTTGACAAACATGCTCCTCTGGTTACTAAAAAACTTACAAAAAAATTCTCACCCTGGTTAACAGAAAATATTAAGAAACTTATGAAAAAAAGAGATGTATCTTTAACCAAATTTAAACTAACTAAACTCGATGCTGATTGGGAAGCATATCGCCAATTTCGAAATTTTTGTGTCTCTGCAATTAAAAAAGAAAAAGCAGCCTTTCTAAACAAAATTAACAATAATAATAAAATGTTATGGAAAACATTAAATAAATTTGGTTTGAGATCTCGTGAGAACACCCATATTCCTTCACATTTAAACGATGTTAACAAAATCAATGATTATTTCTTATCTGTTTTTAATTCAAATCCTCCCCATGATCAAACACTTAATTATTACCTTCAAAGCACTTATAGTAAGGAACTTAAATTTTCACTTCAGCTACCTACCGTAAATGAAATCCATGATATAATTTTTGACCTTCAGTCAAACGCTACAGGTTTTGATGGAATAAATGCCAAGATGCTAAAGTTTTGCAGTCCATTTATTGATAAATATATAACTCACATTCTAAACTGTTGTTTAGAATCTGGTTACTATCCTGTTCATTGGAAAATTACTCTCGTAAAGCCGTTACCAAAAGTAAGCGAACCTCAAAATTATAGTGATCTCAGACCTATTAGTATTATTTCAACCTTATCGAAAATACTTGAAAAAGTAATTTTTAAACAACTTTATACTTTCGTCACTTCCCATAATATTCTTCCACCTTCACAATCTGGTTTTACAAAAGGTTTTAGTACTAATACATGATTGACAAATATTTTAGACAATATAATTAGAAATACGGATAATGGCTTAAATACAGCATTGATATCACTTGACTTTTCAAAAGCTTTTGACACCATAAATCATGCATTGCTATGTGCTAAACTAAAATTTTTAGGCTTTGATGCAAGTTGTTTAAGATTTTTTTTTCATTACTTAAATGGACGTACCCAAATGGTTTAACTTACTAATTTATTATCATACCGCGGAGCAGTTACATCAGGTGTACCCCAAGGCTCTGTTTTAGGACCCTTATTGTATCTGTTATATACTTTTGACATAGCAAACTCTATTCAACATTCAACCATTCATGCATTTGCTGATGATACGCAATTAGAGTACTCTTTTAAGCGCAGCACAGTTGTTGAGGCAAATCGTTGTCTCAATTTTGATCTAGAAGGTATTCAGACTTATTCATTTACTCACAATCTGAAGCTTAATGATGAAAAGTGTTCCTTTATAGTTTTCGGACCTAAATTTGATGATAGTAATCTCGTATCGACTCTCAACATACATTGCGGAAAATCTAAATTAAAGCTTGTCAAAAGTGTAAAACTATTGGGGGTAGTCTTTGATCAAAACTTACGTTTTAAAAATCATGTCTCTCTCTTAGTGAAAAAAAGTTATGTGTGTCTAAGACAACTTTATCAGAATTTTAATATAATAAATTTCAAATTAAGAAAAAAACTATGCGAAATGCTTGTTTTACCGATTATAAATTACTGTCTCACTGTTTTTTATCCTTGTCTTGACTCTAGTTATAAATACCGCTTACAAAAAATTCAAAATAACTGCTGTAGATTCATTTTCAAATTAAAAAAATATGATCATATTTCTGTTAAAATTAAACAAATAAATTGGTTAAAACTCGACTTTCATTTTCAATATCTGATGGCTGTCTTGGTTCACTCTACTCTGTCTACGTCAACACCTCCTTATCTAAAGAAAAAACTTGTACATCGCCGATCTCTGCACAGTGCTAATTTACGTCATGTTTCTCGCTTGTCCATGCCCTGTTTCCGTACAGCCTTGTTCCAGAGGTCTTTTAGTTATAATGCTGTTGTTATTTATAACAATATAGAAAATATTTTTAAATCAAAGCCAGTAAACTTCTTTAAAAAACAAATCAAATTTAAATTTCTGTTACTTTAATGATTATTCTTCTTTTGCTAATACTGTTTTTTCTCTTTTTCACAATCTTATTTTTTGTCTATATTAAGAATGTTTCTATTACTTTTATACCTGTTAATTTACATTTTAAAAATTTTTTCTTTTTTTTTTATTTTCTCTTTGCTTATATTTGTATTTTTTGTTATGTAATTTAAACTTTTTGTTATATGCGAGGTTAAGTGGAGTAGCATTAGCTAGACTTCGCCTCCTCAGTTTTTACTTAAATAAAGGCATTTATTATTATTATTATTATTATTATTATTATTATTATTATTATTATTATTATTATTATTAAAAACCGATTATAACTTTTGTATAGTAAATGTTTTTATACCAGTTTTAAAATAAGTTATTAATTTTAGACCATTTCTAGCCTAAAAACACAGATCACAGATGATCTCTTGCATAGAAATGAGAAAACGCTCAGATAACACAAAATAAGCATCATTTTTGCTTAGAAAAACTAAGCTTTAATTTAGAAAGAAATTCATTATTATAAGTATTATTATCATTATTATTATTATTATTATTATTATCATTATTATTATTATTATTATTATTAACTTTTGTATAGTAAATGTTTTTATACCAGTTTTAAAATGAGTTATTAATTTTATTCAATTTCTTGCCTAAAAACACAGATCACAGATGATCTCTTGCATAGAAATGAGAAAACGCTCATATAACACACAAAATAAGCTTCATCTTTGCTTAGAAAACTAAGCTTACTTTTATTACTATTATTATTTTCATTATTATTATTATTATTATTATTATTATTATTATTATTATTATTATTTTTATTATTATTATTATTATTATTATTATTGTTATTATTATTATTATTATTAAAAACTTATATTAAACAGACAGAAAACGTCGTATTCTGACACAAAAAAACGAATTACGTTATAGACTTGACGAGAACGGCGTATTTCGGACACTTATAGGACTCTTATAGAGTCAAAAAGTATCAGTTTGGATTAAAACAAATTATTTTTGTTGACTCTCAGTCTAAATTGTTCATCAGTTCAAACAAAAACGGCTTATTTTAGACGATCTTTTGCTTTGAACAAAAAAACTTACATCGAACAGACTAAAAACGTATTAATCTGGCATAAAAGAGCAATTTATGTATCACTTTGGATAAAGGCAGCTAATCCTATTCGTTTCATTGCTTAAAATAGACAAAATTGTTAATAAATCTAACAAAAACGCTGTATTCTAGCACAAAATACTAATTACATTATAGTTTCGACGAGAATAGCTTATTTGGAATGATTCATGCTTCCAAACGAGTAAATTTTTATTAAACAGATGCCAAACATCATGTTTTGACCTGTAAAGACATTTTATATTGCAGTTTGTATTAAAACAAAATATTTTCGTTGATTCTTTGTTAGAAGCAGCAAACCTAACATTAAAGAATCTGAAAACTTTGTATTCGGACACAAACCACCGAATTTTGTATGAGTTTAGACAAAAACCGTTGATTTTCGACAATATTTTGCTTTGAACAAGAAAACTTATATCAAACTGACTAAAAACGTCTTATTTTAGCACAAAACAAAAGATTTGCGTTATAGTCTTAACGAGAGCTGTTAATTTGAAACGGTTCTATGCTTTGAAACGAGTAAACTTTCACTGTACAGAGGAAAAACATCTTATTTCGCCTTTTAAAAACGATTCATGCTACAGTTTGGATAAAAACCAATTATTTTCGTTAATTCATTGTTACAAACATAAACCTTACATCAAAGTAACTGAAAACCCCTTATTCAGGCACAGAAATTCGAATTACGTTTCAGTCTGGACAAAAACTGCTTACTTTAGACGATCCTTTGTTTTGAATACAAAAACTTACATTAAAAAGATTAAAAACGTCTTATTCTGGCTGAAAACTGCAAATTATATATTACTCTAGATAAAAGCAATTTATCCTGATTACTCCTTTACTTAGAATAGAGTAAACTTGTATAAAACTTAATGAAAACTTTAAATTTCGTCTCAAAGAAATAATTTACGTTATAGTTTTGACTAGCACTGTTTATTTCAAACGATTTTATGATTCGAAACTAATGAACTTTTATGGGGCAGTAACAAAACCACATATTACCATATAAAGCGTTGTTTTAAAGCAAATTATTACCTTTTGCAACAAGAAATTTCACGTCAAAGAAACTGAAAACTTCGTATCCATACATAAATATCGAATTACGTATCAGTTTAGGCAAATACAGCTTATTTTAAACGATTCCTTGCTATAAACAAGAAAAATTTTATCAAGCATATTGAAAACGTCTTATTCTCGAAAATAAGAGCAAATTATGTATCAGTTTTAACAAAAGCGGATTACTCTGTTTGATTCTATGCTTAGAGTAGAGTAAACAACTATAAAACGTAATGAAAACTCTATATTCAAGCTCAAAAGAACAAATTACGTTATAGTTTGGACTAAAAAAAAATATTTCGGACGATTACATACTTCGAAGTAAGCAAACTTTAATTGAACAAGTGCAAAAGCTAATACTTTGCTTTAAAATAACAATTTATGTGGTAAAATGGTATTTTGCATCTGTCCTATAAAAGTTTACTCGTTTCGCTTCATTGAATCATTCGAAATAAATTATTTTGACACAACAACAACGAAAATAATTTGTTTTTGTTTAAACTGTAACATAAGTCGCTTTTATAAAACGAACTAAGACGTTTGGCTTCTGTTTAGTGAAAGTTTTCTCGTTTGGGGGCATAAAATCGTTTGAAATTAAGAGTTCTGGTCAAAACTATAACGTAAATTATTTCTTTGTATCACTTTAAAGATTTGCGTTATAGTCTTGACGAGAACTGTTAATTTCAAACGATTCTATGCTTTGAAACCAGTATACTTTCACTGAACAGAGGCAAAACGTCTAATTTCGCTTTTAAAAAACGATTTATGTCACAGAAAATCAAATTACGTTTCAGTCTAGACACAAATTGCTTATTTTAGACGATTCTTTCTTTTGAACACGAAAACTTACATTAAAAAGATTAAAAACGTCTTATTCTGGCTCAAAACTGCAAATTATGTATTACTTTGGATAAAAGTAGTTTATCCCGATTACTCCTTTGCTTAGAATAGAGCAAACTTGTATAAAACTTAATGAAAACTTTAAATATCGTCTCAAGGAAATAATTTACGTTATAGTTTTGACCAGAACTGTTAATTTCAAACGATTTTATGCCCCCAAACGAGAAAACTTTCACTAAACAGATGCCAAACGTCTTAGTTCGTTTTATAAAAACGACATGTTACAGTTTGAACAAAAAAATTATTTTCGTTGTTGTGTCAAAATAATTTATTTCGAATGATTCGATGGAGCGAAACGAGTAAACTTTTATAGGACAGATGCAAAATACCATATTACCACATAAATCGTTATTTTAAAGCAAAGTATTAGCTTTTGCACTTGTTCAATTAAAGTTTGCTTACTTCGAAGTATGTAGTCGTCCGAAATAATTTTTTTTTGTCAAAACTATAACGTAATTTGTTCTTTTGAGCTTGAATATAGAGTTTTCATTACGTTTTATAGTAGTTTACTCTACTCTAAGCATAGAATCAAACAGAGTAATCCGCTTTTGTTAAAACTGATACATAATTTGCTCTTATTTTCGAGAATAAGACATTTTCAATATGTTTGATAAAATTTTTCTTGTTTATAGCAAGGAATAGTTTAAAATAAGCTGTATTTGCCTAAACTGATACGTAATTCGATATTTGTGCATGGATACGATGTTTTCA